>NC_067403.1:218966920-219266920 GCF_016432865.1 Antechinus flavipes | reverse complement strand
ACCATTCTTTGAAGAACATTGCAAAAGAAGAACAGGAAAGCCATTTGAATTTCATAAATAGAAATCGTGTGATAAGATAAGAGTGTGCTGAGCTTTGAGTCAAGAAAACCTAAGTTCAGATACAGACATTGGGCAATCATTAAACTTGATTCAGGCTTAGTTTCCTTATCTGTAAAACTAAATAGTAGTATACCTCACAGAGTTGACATGGGGATCAATTAGATATTTATATGTGTGTATGTTCATGTGTGTATGTGTGTGTGTGTCCTTTATAAACTTTAAAGCACTATTTAAATACAATTAATATTTTCTTATTAGAAGCTGTATCCTAAGAAACTATGGAAGGAGTTTGATTGAAGGAGCAATGATATCAGATCTTTCCACAACCAGAACTAAGGATAAATTTTCTAAAGCTGCTCTAAATTATAATTGAAAAATATCAAGACTTTCAAACTAGTGTTTATTTTCTCAGCCAGACTCAGGAGTCCTCATAAAATTTGATTTTACATAATACAGCTTTAAATATGGATGCCAAAATGTCAAAACCTAGACTGTTTGGAGAATGTTGGAGGTGAGGATTCCTATAGCTTTTAAGTTTCAAAGTCCAGAAACAGGTTGTTTTGCCTTAAAACATTGAGCAAAGAAACAATTGACTTGAGAAAGTCATGATAGATTTCTTCAGGAAATTAACAATATATCTTTTCCCCTCTCCCAAAATTTAAGCTACTTTTCCCTAACAAAGAGATCTGTCTTTATTTAAAAGGACAAGAGATTGACTCACCTCAATTTTGAAACAGCAAACTAGATTTCCACACAGTATTAATCTTTCAAATAATAGTCCCTTGAGATAATGAAAATAATAGCTAATGATAGATTCAACACAATTCCTACCAATGTGGATGCAAAATGATCACAGGGTATACAAATACCAGGAAACAAAATAAAACAAAACAGACAAAACCTACATGTAAAAGCTCAACATATGATTTTAATTTGGAGGAAATAGAGATTTGGGGCACAGGGAAATAGATGATAGCAATAGATTCTTTGAAATTGACTCCTAATGATATTTCATGAATTTTGGGGGAAAACAGTCTGCCTTGGAAAATAGAAATGTTGGCAGCAGTACTGACTCTCCTTATTCCCTCACCATCTCTACATTATTGAAAGGAGATCCATAGAAACTCATGGATAGGAGGGACTCATTATCTATCCATCTATATGTGGAAAAAAGACTCATTTTGTGTTGGAATCCTTACTAACTGCTAACTAATTAGAGTTGATCTAATCTTACAAGAAGATTTTGGCCAGAACCTGAAACAAGGTACTAAGTAGAACTAATTAATACAAGGCTTGTGTTCACACCTTTATTCATTGGAGTCCACAAGTATGCTAGCTTCACAAAGTACACTTTCTAACTTCAAGGGAGTCCTCACCTCCCTTAAAGCTCGTTGGGCCAGAGAGCACTATGGGAGAAAACCCATAATCCCATTCTCTCACAAGAGTCAGATAAAAGGCCAGCGATGAGGCATCTATGGCGCCAAATGTTATGAGTTCAAATGTTGGAGTTCTTGTTCTTCTTAAAGCACAGCCGGTTTAGAGGCTTAGAGCCCTTCGGATGTCTCCAAATCCAAAGATTCTGTCCTTCAGCCTCTGCCTCTGCTTTCTTCAGCCTCCAACCAACACAGAGATGGAATGTCTCTCTTGTCTCCTTCTGGGGAGTCCAGCCACCAACTACAGTGGTATGAGATGAAGATGAATCTGGTTGTCCACTGAACTCTCCACTCGTAGCTGTATCCTCTGAAAACCCTTCGTCTGCCACCAGAGTCGTTCCTCTCGAGTCCAGCTGAGCTCTCTTCTGCGACCAGCCAGCCAAGAGAAAAAAATGTATTCTGTCTTAGGTCCCTCGTCGCTGGCCTTTTATCTGACTCTTCTGAGAGAATGGGATTATGGGTTTTCTCCCATAGTGCTCTCTGGCCCAACGAGCTTTAAGGGAGGTGTGGACTCCCTTGAAGTTAGAAAGTGTACTTTGTGAAACTAGCATACTTGTGGACTCCAATGAATAAAGGTGTGAACACAAGCCTTGTATTAATTAGTTCTACTTAGTACCTTGTTTCAGGTTCTGGCCAAAATCTTCTTGTAAGATTAGATCAACTCTAATTAGTTAGCAGTTAGTAAGGATTCCAACAATTTTGTGCTTTGGAGAATCTTAAAATCCTGCATAGATGTTTGCTATCATTAATAGTCAGGAAAACCCAAGTTTAATAACCACAGATATTTACTAGCTATGTGACTTCAAATAAGCCAATTATCTGCTGTGTACCTCTGTTTCCTCATGTGTAAAATGAGAGCAATAATATACCTGTATCTCAGAGTTATTGTCAAAGATAAAATAAGACAATACCCACAAATCACTTTGCAAATAATAAAGCAATCCATAAATTATCATCATCATCATCATCATCACCATTGTGAGAATAACAGATGAAAGACAAAATAATCAGTATCTTAAATGACTCAAAAATCTTCTTTTATCTTATGGTCTCCCTATCCCAACAGCTCAGATAACAATTACAAAATCATCCAATATCAATACAAGGGAAGATTTTAAATATTAAATATAACTCCTGCATTTACAGATGCAGAAACTGAACTCCAATGAATCAAAATAAATCTATTGAGATTATATGGTGTTCCACATGATTTTCAACAATGTGGGGATCTCTCTACTGTGGAAGTATCAAAAAATAATGCCCAGAATGGCTGCCAATGTTCCCTAATTGGCTGAACTAGATAAAAATATACTTGGAAAAATTTTAACAAAACAAAGATTCAATAGAACTAGGGAATGTTCATGTATGGTTTTCTAAGGCAATATGCATTACCCTCCTACTATTAAGCACATACTTTATGTCAGATCCTCAGTAGTACAACAATCATTAAAGTTTAGTGATATTGTTATCATCATTTTACAGTTAAGGAAATTGAGGTAAATGAGATTGTGATTTCCCTAAGGTAACATAGCTAATAATTCTGTTAGAAAAATTCTTATATGCCATTCAAAATTCACGTGATTTTGGTTTGTTTTGTTATTGATATGGTGTAGTATGCTGATGATATTCCTTATATTGAACCATCCCCTACATTCCTGGTATAGTCCCATTAAATTTATGATATATTGCTGTAATCTTTCTGCTATTATTTTATTTTAAAATTTTGCAATCAATATTCATTTGTGAAATTGGTCTAAAATTTTGTTTTCCTGTTTTGACTTCTTAGTATAGGCATCAGCACCATATTTGTATCATAAAAAGAATTTTATAGGACTTCTCTTTTTTCATATAATTTATGTAGTATTGTAATTAATTATTTTATAAAGAATTCACTTGTAAATCCATAGCTTGTTCAATTTGTTTTTCTAAAATGAGCTTTTTAACTGTTTTGTTTCCTCTTCTATTAATTTGGGCAATTTTTAAAAATAAATATTCATCTATTTCAACTTAAATGTCAGATTTGTTGGCAGAGTTTTGGGCAAAATAGCTCCTAATTATTGCTTTAATTTCCCCTTCATTGGTAGTGATTTCACCCTTTTTAATTCTGATACTAATCATTTGGTATTATATTTTTCTAATCAAATTAACCTGGGGTTTATCTATTCTATTGATTTATTAATAAAACCAACTTTTAGTTTTATTATTAATTAGTTTTCTTACTTTCAATATTATTAATCCATTCTTTAATTTTGAGAACTTCTAATTTGCTATTTACCTCTGTATATTTTTTGTAGTTTTTTTTTCCTTTTATACCCAGTTCATTGATCTCCTTTTTCTCTATTTTATTTATGTAAACATAATTTCCCCTAAAAACTACTTTGGCTGCATATTATAAGTTTTCATATATTATCATTGCTGCCATTCTTTTTGATGAATTTGTTGATTTTCTTGTGATTTGTTGTTTGGTCCATTCATCAGTATTAGATTACTTAGTTTCTAAGTAATTTTAATCTATTTTTCTATGGCGCTTTATTGCATATAATTTTTACTGCGTCATGATCTGACAAGGATGCACTTATTATCTCTGCCTTTCTGCGTTTTATTTTGATTTTTTTTTATGCCCTAATATATGGTCAGTTTTTGTGTAAGTACCATGTACTACTAAGAAAATGGTATATTCCTTTCTAACTTCATTCAATCTTTTCCAGAAGTCTATCATTTCTAACTTTTCTAAAATTCTTTCTAATTTATTTTGTGATGTGATTTATCTGGTTCTGAGACAGGGAAGCTGGTCTCCTCACCAGTAAATTTTGCTATCTGTAACTCATTTGACTTCTCCCCTAGTAATTTGGATGCTATACCACTTAGTGCACTTATGTTAGGATTAACATTGCTTCATTATCCATAATACCATTCAGCCAGATGTAGTTTCCTTCCTTAACTGTTTTAACTAGATCTGTTCTTGCTTTTGCCTTATCTGAAATTAGGATGCCCCGCCCCCCTTCATTTAAAGCAGAATGCATCGTGCTTCAGCCTTTTATCTTTACTCTGTGTACCTCTCTCTAATTCAAATGTGTTTCTTTCAAATAAGTCATTATAAAATTCTTTAAAAAAAAAATCTACTATGCTATCCATTTCCATTTCATGAGGGAGTTCATGCCATTCACATTCACAATTATGATTACTAAATGCATATTTATCTCTATTCTATTTTTTCCCATTAAACTTTTTTCTCTCATCATGTTTCTCCTCACAAGTATTTTGTTTAGGCCATCACCTTGCTCAATTTGCCCTAGTGTCTATTACTCCCCTACTCTTTCCCTTTTACCAATTTTCTTGTGCCATCACATCCTGCCTCTTATCTAGCCTTCTCCCTTTTTTTCCCCTTTCCTCTTCTATTTTCTTGTAGGATAAGATAAATTCCTATACCAAATTGAGTTTTTTGATTATTTTTTCTTTAAACCAAATCTAATGACTGTAAGATTTAAACAGTGCTCTCTTTCCCCCACTTCTTTCCCTGTACTGTAGTAGGTCTTTTTCTTTCTATTCATATGACTCCATTTGCTCCATGTAGAATACTTTTAATCCTTTAATTTTGTTTATTTTATCACATCAAAGTCAATTTATACACACACATTGTCTATGTATACTCATTGTCATTGCCCTAATAGAGATACAGTTCTTAAGAGTTGTTACAAGTATCATCTTCCTATATAGAAATGTAAACAGTTTACTCTTACTTAATAACATTTTTTTTTCCTTTCCTCTTTATCTGTTTATACTTCTTTTTAGTCTTGAATTTGAAATTCAAATTTTGTTTATCTCTGCTGTTTTCACCAGAACAGTTTGAAAGTCTATTATTTCATTTAATTTTCATCTTTTCCCCTGAAAGTTTATGAAATCTTTCTTTTGCTGGGTAGTTGATTCAAAATTTTAATCCAAGCTCCTTTGCCTTTTAAAATATCATATACCAAGCCCTCCAATACTTAAATGTAGAAGTTGCTAAGGCCTGTATAATACTTATTATGGCTCCTTGATGTTTGGATGGTTTCTTTCTGAATCTTTATAGCATTCTCTCATTAACCTAATAATTCTAAAATATCACTGAATAAGTCTTGTACTTTTCACTTTGGAATCTCTTTTAGAAGGTTATCAGTGGATTCTTTCAATGACTATTTTACCCTCTGGGTTCTAGGATATGAGAGCAATTTTCTTTGGTAGTTTCTTAAAAGATGCTGCTCAGAATCTTCATTCATTTATTATTATTATTTTTTTTTGGTTTGTTTATCATGACTTTAAGGTAGTCCCATTACCTTAAATTTAAGCATTAAATTTATCTTAAATTATCTCTTCTGTATCTATTTTCTAGATCTGTTGTTTTTGAAATGAGGTATTTTACATTTTCTTCTATTCCTTTCATTTTTTTTTATTTTCATGGATTCTTTATGTCTCACAGAGTTATTAGTTTCCAGTTCCCAAATTCTAGTTTTTAAGGGATTATTTTCTTAAATAGCTGACAGTCATACTCTCCCTTATGACACATTTCTAATTTTATTAATTACCATAATTTTGATTTCAAATTTGACTTTGAGCTCCCCTCCACTGCCTTTTCTGCCATCTCCTCATGCTCAATCTATTGGCTTTGGCCTTCTCAGCTACCACCAAACTTGAACTCAGCTGCTGATACATTTCTTTAATCTGGGCCATATTAATCTCACATTTACTTCCATCAACATTATGAAATTTCTTTTCTAAATCTTTCTAACATGATCTCTAATTGTGATAATACAAATCCTCTTTGTTTGTTGTCTTTGGATCCATTGGAAGTTTGACAGTTTTAACCTCTCCAAAATGTCCTAACTATTCCCCAATTTTATCTCTGTAGCTTCTAGATTAAGTTGTCTCCTCCTCCTCCTTCTCCTCATCTTTCTTCTTCTTCTTCTTCTTCTTCTTCTTCTTCTTCTTCTTCTTCTTCTTCTTCTTCTTCTTCTTCTTCTTTTCTTTTCTCTTTTCCTTCTCCTCTTTCTCCTTCTCCTTCTCCTTCTCCTTCTCCTTCTCCTTCTCCTTCTCCTTCTCCTTCTTCTTCTTCTTCTCTTTCTTCTTCTTCCATCCATCAATTCTGTGTTCTTTCTGATCCAAAATCTGAGCAATTCTTGGAGATCCTTAAAATAGGATAAACAAAAAAATCTCTTGATCTTTCTGTATTAAGAACTATCTTTGTTGTGCAATCACTTCACCAAGCTTGTAACAAAGTTTTTCAAGTCCTTTTTGCTTGTGTTTCAACTGAGGACACTTCAAACATTTTCTCTACATCTCCAAGTCCTTTCTGGCATTGAGCTAGTCTCCTTTGGCCAGTTCTGGCTCCTGGCTGCAGCTATAGGAGGCTGCTGACCTAGACTCACTCTCATTCCCAGTCCCAGTCCTGGCGCATTTTCAGTCCCACTTGAGGACTTGCTCTGAGATTTGACATAAGGGGCGACTTCATGGCTATTCTCAGTAGTGGCCATTTTCATCAGCTGCTCCTTCTGGCTTCAAATATGATGGCCTTGGTAAACAAGAAATACCTCACCACTCAATGACTTTAAGGGCCTCAGATTGGCCCCAGGAAAGTAATATTGAGCTCTATTGTGGCACAGCCATCGGTTTTTTCTCTGATTTCTGGCAAGTGGTGGAGCAGAGGTCCCACTCCTCCCAGCCTCCTCTACCCAGCCCCTGTGCTGTTCAGCCACCTGATCATTTATATAATTTTTTAAATCCTTTTTGAGCTCTTCCAAGAGGACTTCTAGGTTTCAAATTAATTCATATTCTCCTTTGAGTTTTCACATATAGGCATTTTGCCAATGTTATCCCCTTCTGAGTTTGTGCTTTGATCTTTCTTGTCCCCATAGTAGATTTCTATAGTTAGGGTTCTTTTTGGTTTTGTGTTAAATTTAAAAATTTGAGTTCTACTCTTGGGAATATAAGGGGCACTGTCCCAAGCTTCTTCTGTTGGGGTCAAAAGCATGGTTACTGGCTTTTCTCATGGTGGTCTCAGGTGCTTGTGGCCTGTGTACTGGGCTTGCAATTTGCCTTCTGGGCTGTGACTAGAGGCTCACAGCTGGCATTCTGTGCCACTGGACTGCTGAGCCAGGATCAAGGATCCTCTGTTGCTGTTTTTGATGGTGCTAAGAGCCTCTTGCTGGCTGGCCCAGTCTGGCCTGGGCTTCACTCCCCTTTTACTTAAGTGAGATCTTTCCCAAAGTCCATTTAAATTACTTTAAGCTGGAAAATTGTTTCACTCCATCTTTTTAAAGGATTCTATCATTCCAGAATTTGTTTAGAGGCTTGACGAATCATTTTTCTTGAGAGAAACTGGGGAGATCTCAGGCAATTTCCTGGCTCCTCTCTGTTCTTTTGAATCCACCTCTGACACTCTCAGTAATATTGTTTTAAGAACAACTTTGAACAAATTAGTCATTTTCACTATTATAAATACTTAAATGGACTACAAAGGACAAATGATGGAAGATGTATCAGGAGAAACAACTGATAAATAGAAGTATGCATAGAATAATTTCATATATACAGATTTGTGTCTAATGGTAGCCATTTCTAGGGTTGGGGAAGAGAGGAAAAAATGGGAGAAAAGACATTTAGATGATAACTTTATTATATATTTAAAAGGAATAATACATTGTACATAATAGATTTAGTTTCATGTGCAATCCTCTTTTTGTTATATGATGTTATGGAAATGTCTGGTTTATTCCATAAATTAAAAATAAAATAAAATTTTAAAAGAAAAATGCTTAAATAATGAATCCTGTTCTAAATCCAAAAGCACTATGCCATATAGACTAGTCATGCAAAGACAATATTACAAAAGTCAATGACTTCAAAAAGCTTAAATTCTTTTGGGGGGAGATATATCATTTACATAATAAATAAGTACAGGCTATACATGTTTTTAGGGGGGCAACAACACTAACAGGAAGGGGAATCAGAAAGAATTTTGAGTTGTAGGTGGCACGTGAGCTGTGCATTTGCAGAAAGCGAGAGGCCCTTTGGGATAGAAGTGAGATGATTATTCAAATACATGTGAAAAGTCATGGAAGTGGGAAATGGAATGTAGTATATAGACCATAATGAGCAGCATAATTTAATTTTTTTTAGAATACTGTAATTATTTCAGCCCCATCATCATGTTGTGTTTGTCTATCACACTATCAAATTTTCTAGGATAATCTTAAAAGCCACATGTACATTATTATTTTATGTGTACATATTTAATTCCCAATGGCCTTGTAGTAACCAGATGTCATTTCTTATTAGAAACTACCCATGGGAAACAGGATAGTATATGCTATTATATAAACAGCTCTTGTTCTCAGTCATAATTGCCATAAAGTATAGAGGATTATGGCATTGGGAATTATTTATCAATTAGAAAGGAACTTACACCCAATTACTGCCTTTTGAAAGCATCCAGGTAATGTAATAGTCAGAACAGAGGATCTAAAGACAGGAAGACTTAAGGTTAAATGTAGCCTCAGCTTTAGTAGCTATGTTGCTTTAGAATAGTCCTTAACCTCTGTTTGCTTCATTTTCCTTGACTGAATAATAGCACTTACCTCTGATGATTGTTGTGAGGATCAAATGAGATAATATTTGTAAAATGCTTACCTTAGTGTCTGACAATTTGCTTAGCAAATTGCTTATTTTTTGATTGGACACTGTTTATAGGCTAGAGTATTAAAGAGTGTTTTGTTTTAAATTATTATTACAAGGGACAGTTTTTGGCATAGAACAATGGAGGAAGGATATATTTAGAAATGAAGATGATAGAAAAACAGATAAAATACACATATGAACTTCACTATAAATAAACATTAAAATGCATCAGAAATTAGATTAAATGTAATTATCAGTCTTGACTAGAATATGAATATAGAAGCATATTACCAGCCCCTTCAGTATACAGAGGTGGAAAGCTCCAGGCATGGAATATCAAGTATGATTTTTATTTATTTTTCTGTTTTCCAAATAATCACAAATCCTAAATCTTAAGATTGTAAGTAAACAGATGGAGTTCCATTTATTATAAGTTAGACTCAAAGATTTTGTTCATTTGTCTAAATTAGCTCTGACCTATTTCACTAAAGAGTCATATTCTCATATGTACATCTAATGGCATTTTTTCTGTCCTCATTCTCTCTGATCTTTCTATAGTATTATATGGATTTGGTGAACTTCTCTTTTTCTCTATGCCTTCTTCTCCCTAAATTTCCATGAATAGCTCATTTTCTATATTCTTTACTGAGTATTCCTCCAAATCCTAAAATGGTACCCATGAATTTGCTATTCTTGGTACATATACTTTTTCCCTTTCATCCCTTTTTTCAGTTGTCTTGCTTATGCAACATGACTCTAAAATTTCTAACCTTAATTTCTTTCTTGACTTTTTCTCCTTTAATTTCTTTCATTATTTTTTTAATTGACAAACATTCTTTTATTTTTACACTTCATCTCTCCACAATTCTCAAGGGAAGAAATCTAATCTATCTACATAGCCAAATGAAAAAAAAATACTAAACTGGCAAATATTGGGGAAATGATCATAAAGTCAGATTCATGCTTCTTTATTATTTATTTAATTATATCATATTATATATAACATATGTGTATATCTATATTTGTGGATGGATATATCTTTAAAATCTTTTTCTTCTAAAGTTCCAGTTTTTCTCTGTCCTTTGTAACCTTCCCCATCCTCACTGAGAAGGCAAACAAAATATCAGTGATACATGTTAAATCATGCAAAATATATTTCCAAGCCATAACAGAAAACAAAGCAAAAAAAAAATTAAAAAGAGAAAATTATACTTCCATTTGCATTCAGAGATCATCAATTCTTTCTCTGGCAGTGGATAACAATTTCATTTTGTGAATTGGCTCATCCTATTCACATTCGCAGTTATGATTACTAACTGTATATTTCTCTCCATCCTATTTACTTCTATTTATCCTTCTCTCCATCTTTTAATTCTGTTCCTTCTCACAAATCTGTTTTGCTTCTGACAATTGCTTGCCTTACACTTCCCTCCCTTTTTTCAAGCCCTGACCCCCAAATCTTTTATCTTCCTCCTTTTCTACTCTATTGAATAAGAAAAATTTCTGTGCTCACCTGAGTATGAAGGGGTGTGTGTGTGTGTGTGTGTGTGTGTGTGTGTGTGTGTGTATTCAATCCTTTCCAATATAAAACCTTTTTTACATGCCTTTTTTTGTGATAAAACTTTTCCCATTCTATCTGTCCCTTTTTCTAATATATCCCTCTTTCTCAACCTAACATAATCAATTCCCACTTGTGTTTCTGTCTATACAAATTCTTTCTTACAGCCCTCATAATGAGAAAGTTCTTAGGAATTATATATATATATATATATATATACATATACATATATACATATATATATATCATCTTCTCAAATAGAATTGTAAATTATTTAGCTTAATTGAGTCTTTATGATTAGTCTTTCATATTTTTTATACTTCTCAGAATTTTTTGTTTGAATGTCATTTTTTTCAGCTCTGGAACACTTGAAAAATCACCTATTTCATTACATATTTATTTTTCTTCTGGAACATTACAATTAGCTTTTCTAAATAGATTAATTATGCTTATAATCCTAGCTCTTTTGTCTTTTGGAATATTATATTCCAAGCTCCCCACTTTTTTAATATGGAAGTTACTAAATCTTTTGGAGCCTAATTGCAATTCCAAAATATTTGAGTTGTTTCTTTTTAGTCACTTGCAATATTTTCTTCATCTGGAAATTCTTGAATTCAGATTTAATATTTTGAGTTTTCATTTTGGAATCTCTTTGTTAAATGTATTCTTACAATATCTATTTTATCCTTTGCATCTAAAATATTGGTCCAGTTTTCCTGTATAATATCTTGAAATGTGATGCTTTGGCTCCTTTTGGGATCATGGCTTTCTCATAATTCAATAATTCTCAAATAATCTTTTCTTGATCCTTTTTTTCAAATAAGTTTTTTTTTCCAATTAGATAGTTCACTTTTTTTATTCTTTTAATTAACATTTTTATTTTTTGAAATTACATGAAGTCATTAGCTTCCATTTGACCAGTTTAAATTTTAGAAGAATGATTTCCTTTAGTGGGCTTTTGTGTCCTTCTCATTTGCTTAATGCTGCTTTTTGAGAAGATTTTTTCTTCAGTGAATTTTTTGTACCTTTTTTTCCATTTGGCCTATTCTATTTTTCAAAATAAGTAATTTCTTCAGTGATTTTTTTGTGCCTAAAAGGCTAATTCTGTTTTAAGTGTCATTTAATTCAATTTTTGAGTCTCTTTCGCAAATCTGTATTTCTTTACTCAGTTGTTCCTCTTCCATTTTTATCTCCTTCCTTAACTCTTCTAGGAATTCTTGTTGTTCTTGGATCCAATTATTACTTGTTTTGAGGCTTTGTTTGTAAGCTGTTTTCACATTGCTATTTTCTAAGTTTTTTATCTTTCCTGCCACGATATTTGTTTTTTATAGTCAAGTTCTTTTGTTGCTATTATTTGCTTATTTCACAGGCTATTTACTTGCTTTAAATTTTAAGTTAAAATTGGGATCTATTTTCCTGAAGTTGTGAAAGCAATGTCCCAAGCTTTGGTCTTTTATGTGTGTGTGTGCATACTGCTGTTTTCAGAGCTAGTTCTGGAGATCTCTGAGTTTTTGGTATTTCCAAGGTGACTTTATCCTGGGAGGAAAACTGTTACTGCCCTCCTGGTTGGCATTCTGGTGTATCTGCCCCCCCAAAAAAGGGGGCTTCTATTCCCTTGTAGCTATAAGAAATAATGCCCCTTTGCGGGCCTAAAATTATGACCAGGTCTCCTACTCTCCTGCAGCAGCAAGGACTAGTACTACTCTTAATGGTGGAACGGTAACCTGGGCACCTGATCCCTTGTGACCAACCAACTCTCTTAGTCCTGAAACTGCAGGCACAATCACTGATGGGTTTACCAATCTTCACTTGCCATATCCAAAGGATTCTCTGAAATCCTTCTGACCAACTGTCTGATCCCCTGACAATCTCCAGGTTAGCCAGCCTAAAGATGTTGTTGCTGCTGTTTTCATGGCCACCTCCAAGTCCCATCACTAGTGCTCCTGCTACTCTTTGGGCTTGCATCCATTTAGTGTTACAGAACTTTCCACAGAACTCCCAAATTATCTTAGCCTGTATAAATATCTCCTATCCCTTTTTTATTTGAAGTGTTATTTTAAAGATGTTGAAGGGGAAAAAGGAAAATTAACTGGCTCTTGGCCTATACTTCACCACATTGACTCTGTCATCTTTGATCCACCCTCACTCCCAGCTTGATATTTCTAATACTTTCTTGAATTATAGTTACTTGTGTACATTTGTTTCCCTTCTTATAAGTTTCTTAAAGGCTAAAACTATATTTATTGGCCTTCTATTGCCTAGGAAATTGCCTTACAGGCTGGAGAGTTGACCAAGTGGTAAGAGAATAATTATATTTTGATACAAAACCCAATAGGACATAGCTGACCAATATGTCATCTGGAGAATAATGATAGAATATATGTATATTGTGCAGCTAATAATAATAATAATAATAATAATAATAATAATAATAATTTACATATACCATGGGTTAATGCTTGCAAATGTTTTACATAATTTATTCAATTTGATATTCCTAAAAACTCCCTGAGGTAACTACTAAAGACATTATCTCTACTTTCCAAAGAGGAAACTGAGACTCAGAAAAATTAAATAGACATCCAAATAACAAATAGCAGAAGTAGGATGGAAATAAAATTTCTTCTTTCTTCAAGTCCTGAACTCTTTCCACTAGACATTTTGCCTCTGAAGCCAAGTTAAATGTGCCAGTCATTTTATGGAAAATAAATGCACCTCATTGGATAAACATATTCCAATAATAGAATATTGTGTCAATGGAATGTGCAGTGGAAAAAATAATTTTGATTTGAAGGACCTAAATTGAAATTCTGTATCTATTACTATTGTCTCTAATTTTGAGTGAGTTTCTCAGCCCATTGGGACTTTTTTTTCCTCATCTGTCAACTAAGGGATCTGGATTTGGAGTAGACTAAGGAAATTTCACTTGAAATTATAACTTCAATGTATTTATTAAAATAATACCTCTGGTAAAAAGCTATGTTTCCATATTTTAATAACTATTCCATAATTTATCTGATTTATAAATCTAAATTTTTCCTTTTCAGGTGTTTCTAAAGTAATCCCCAACATATATTATTAACATGAATTTGTGGATTTTTACATCATTGTCCTGGTCTATTAACCAAGGAAGAAATCTACCTGCCATTCTGGTGAGATGTATGCATTATTTAGAGACTGCTTCAATCCTTTTAGTGAATTTCTTTGTGCCATTCACTGAAATCTTATGGACCATGACACTCAGCCTCAGTATTCTGAGGCAACAGAATCAAAGGGACAGTCATGGCCCATAACATCTTCATGGTAAAATTGTCCTGCCCAGGGAGATGTGTCGGTTCAGCGAGCTGTGGAAGCCAGTCTTTTAAATTACAGCTTGTGGTATTTACAAAAGGATACAGCTGTAAATGGCACCATGGGGATACTGTGGCCTGTAACTTGTAATAAAAAATACCTATCCTGGTTGCTGGAACAACCAGATCTGACTTTTGGTCCCTAGAGAAGATTCTATCCTTTGCAAAGAGCAATAGCAAAGAAAGAAGTAGACAGATGGAGAAAGGGATTTAGCCTGAAAAGATTCAGAAGAATGTAAGGGAAAGGGGGCTCTAACATAGGAGTGGGTTGCAATACAAATTATGCTATTGTTTTTTATTTTCTTTTAAAATTTCTAAGATCTGAAAACAGAAAAGAAAAATAGCAACAATGAGATAATAATTATTACAAGTTCTCTCTCATTCCTGACCATTGTATTATGATCTGTTGTTCCTCTAGTTCCTTTAGAACTAGAAGAAATATTAGATATCACATACTATAATCCATCATATTTTTTATCAAGAAGGAAATATTAGGGATCTTCTATGTGCTAAGCATTGTGCCAAGTATTTTGCAAATATCTTGCTTTATCATTACAGCCAATCTTGGAAGTGGATATTATTATTATTATTTCCATTATTTAGTTGAGAAAACTGAGGCAATCGGAGATTGTATCTTACCTAGAATCAACTAGCTAGTAAGTATCTGAGGTCCAATTTGATCGAGGTCTTCATTCCTCAAAGCCAACACTTTATCTACTCTGCCAGTGGATAAGTCTGTGCTAAACCAGAATCCTGTCAGTTAGTGGTATCCACAAAGATAATAAAATGTTTATATATTTTTCTCAATATACCTCACATTTTGCCTAGATGTGAACTTATGATAGTTTTAGAAGACAGTTCATATAATTAATGGATAAAGTCTGAGATCATTGGCAGGATAAGATATAGACAATGAATTCCTTTTTCTGGTTCTGTGCTGTGCACCTTATTTATTTTATTCTTTTTTCCCATTTTCATCCCCCCCTACCATTCCCAAGTAAGCTACATTTAAGAAAATATATATGCATGTATACATATGTAAATATGTACACACATATAAATATTCACTCACACATACATACCCCACATACGTATGCCTTTCCTATCCCAGCTGACTAATTAAATTCTGCTCCATAACTTGCCTTGCTATTACTTAACCTCACCCCATCCAAAGATCCCTCCCTTTTCTTCTTCCCTCACCTTTTGTTTCGCTAACCTTATTTCTTTATAGATTTTGGAGTATCCTTCTGTGTCTATTCTTCCTCTGTATCTTATTTATGTAGTCTGCCAATCTTTCTTTTGAGCTATCCTATTATTGATGTGAATCTTAAACATATAGTTGACATTTCCCATGTAAAAAAAGAACAATTTGTCCATATTTAACATTTGTTCATGGTGAATTCCTTAAAATTGATTTTTGATATTGACTTTTATATATTAAATTTTCTGTTAAGTTTGGGTTTGGTTGATAGAAAGTCTTGAAAATCTGCAAGTTCATTGAAAATCCATTTTTTTCATTCAAAATAATGGACAATTTGGCTAGGACATGATATTTTGCAGTCTTGGTTCTTAGATTGTTGATAGATATGATTTCAGGACATGCAGTATTTTATTATATCTGCTGATAAGTCTCATACTATTCTAAGTATAGCTCCAGTATATTTGAATTGATTTTTTCTTGTTTTTTGCAAAATGTTCTCTTTGACCTTGGGGTTTTGAAATTTGGCAATAATATCCTTGTGTGTTTTCCACAAAGGATCTCTTTAAGGTGGTAATCATTGTTTGTTTGTTTGTTTGTTTTTTTCTTCCTATTTCTACTTTCCCCTCATGTTCTATCACTCCAGGACAATTTTTTTAAGATTATTTCTTGCATTTATCATGTCAAGGTTCTCTTTTGGGTCACAATTTTCTGGCAGTCCAATTATTCTTATATTTTCTCTTTTTGAACTGTTCTCCAGATCTGTCATTTTTCTAATCAGATTGTTCACATCCTTTATAATCTGTTTTGTTATTTCTTGGTCTCTCATAACTTCACTGGCGTCCCCTTGCCAAATTTTAATTTTCAAGAATTATTTTCATCTTTGAGACTGTACCTCTTTTTCTAGTTGGTTAACTTTCTTTTTGGTAATCTTGTTTTTCTTAGATTTTTTTATTTTAATTTTTCCTCAATGCCTCTCATTTGATTTTAAATTCTTCAGTAGATTTTCTCAGGGCAGGGTGCCATTTCATATTACTCATTAGGGTAGAAACATTTTTTTTAAAACTACAGTGTCCTCCTCTGAAGATGAACCCTGATCTTCCTTCTTTTCATAATATATTTCAGTGAAGTTCTTTCTTCTTTGCCAGTTTATTTAAAAAAATAATAAGAGGTATTATTGTAAGCACCTCTAATTGTGGGATGGAGCAGTGGTACCTCAAGTTTCCCTTCTCTTCCAAACCAAGGAATCCCAAACCAAGATCTTCACCCTCTTGCAAGTACTCACACCCAGCAGCATCCCTGCCCTGCTGCCCAAGCATTCACCAGCTGCTAGTTCCTTCCCATCCAGATTATCTCCAAGTCCCAGTCCCCTTACCCCCAGAATCTCAACAGCACAGCTTCCCAACTCCACAAAAAGTCATGATAGTGAACGTCTGTGTGGTTCCTGCTGAGGGTCCAGTCACACCCAACTAGCCTGAAGGATCCCCACTTGGTGTTTCTATGGAGCTAGCCCAGAGGTGTTTGCACTTCAGACAGATTAATTCCCAGATCATCTTTCTTCATATCTTCTTGGGTTGTATCAGGAGCACCTCTATTCTGCCTCAAGCCTTTTTGATTTCACTAGTCTGTGTTCACCCTGAGGTGCAAATTTGTTCCATTTGTAGGGGAAATTGGAAGAGCTTGAAATTTTCCAATCTGCTCTGCCATCTTCCCAGAATCCTCCCCCACTGAAGTCCTTTCTCAAACTAAACTGCCAAGCATACAAACTCTACTACAGAGCGCTACTTCATTGAGTTAGCCACATTGTTCGAATGCTAAATACACACTTGCCAAAAAGACTATATTTCATGGAGAACTCACACAAAACAAGAGCTCATAAGGAGGTCAAAAAATCAATACAAGGACACTCTCAATGTCTCTTTTAAGAACTTTAGACTAGGGGAGATGCTGGCAAATGACCGCCCAGAATGGTGTGCCCTCTTCAAAGAAGGTATTGTGCTTATGAACAAAGCAGAATTGAATTAGCTCAAGAGAAACACAAAATGAGCAAAGAAGCTACCCCAAATGTTCAGAGGGACTATTTGTATCCAACCTATGGCAGAGCATTCCAAGCTCACACTAGTTAGTGTCCTAGTAAGTTGACTTTAACATAGCTATGCCATTTTAGTCCTTTTTGAGAATGAAAGACAACAATCAGCAAAATAAAAGTCTTAGGACTGAAGTCAAGAAGACCTGAATTCAAATGTGGTCTCAGATACTTACTAGTTGTATGTCATTGGGCAAGTCATTTAATTTTTATTCACGTTAGTTTCTTTACTTGTAAAATGGAAATGACAATATTACTCTTACTTCCACGGTCATTATGAATATGCAAGGATATAATAATTTTGGAGAGTATAGCATAGTAATTGACACATAATAAATGCTATATAAATAAAACTTGATGCCTTAAATGATATTTGAGGGAATCATAATACTCTCAAACATGGAGATGAAGAAGTAGTTCATTGTAGGAAGGAGGGATATGTTGTATAAAGATATGGAGAGGGAATTAAGATGGCATGTATAGAAGCACTCAAAAAGCTGGCTAGAATGGAATGAAGAATGCATGAAGGTAAATAGCATGCATACAGATTTCATTAAAAACTAAAATCAGAGGGCCAGAGTATCTTTCCTGCTTTTTTTTTTCTTTTTCTGTCACATGGAAGAGTATCTAATAGGACACTGGAAATCAGTGAGTGAATAAGTAATTTTCCAGTGTTCTATTCAGTCCCATAGGGAATTGATGGGCTCTTATAACTGATAATTAAACTGTAGAGATCTAGAACTCTGAAGAAGCATACTTGAAACAAGGATATTTACAACAAGGTAAGTTCCACTCATGGAGTGGACAGTGGATGGAGTTGACATCACCACTTAGTATGGTGATGTAATAGTTCTCTAGTACACACATCTTCAGTATGCTATATTGATGTAATTGTAATAGGGTATTTAAGGACTGAGAAGGACTGGAAATGAGACATTACATTTTTGACCATCTCCTGGTAGCTCTCCTGCCTCCTGCACTCCTCCAGAAAGCTAGCCCAAACTACATAAAACTCCTTCCAATGCTCAGAAACAGAGTTAAGAGAACAAGCCAAAAGAGAAGCGCTCAATCCCATTTCTGGTTGCTGAAGGAAAAAGATTCTGGGAAGACATGAGAGCAGTGCGTATATTCTGTCATGTTCCTTTTTCCAGCATGCCATTCAAGAGACTTCAGAGAGTTTACCATTGAATAAGATCCAGGATTTTGTCTTTTGGTTGAGCTAAGTTATCTTGTTCCCAATAGAGAGCTCAGTCATTCTCTATTTTCTGGGTATATTTCCTCCTATATATTGCTTCTCAGATTTCCTATTTTGCTATGACTTGAATGAAAGGGTTTTTTTGTTTGTCTATTTTTTTTTGTTTTTGTTTTGTTTTGCTGACATAATTGGAGTTAAGTCCACCTTCCCCACAAAATATGACAAAGAAATCAAAAGTTAGAAGAAACTCAAACATGTCAGATTCTATATAAATCTATATAAGTATAGACTAATATTGTTGTTGCTCATCCTTTGTTTGCAAAGGACATAATGAAGTAATATCTTGACTTGTGAAAATTGGATTTTTAAGTGAGATAGAGATGTGCAAAATCACCATCCTCACATTCATGTCTAAAATAATACAAGTTTAGTAAAAGAGATGTCAGGATGACTTGGAAATGGCCTTTGATGCAGTGGCCTTTGGCATCTTAAATGCTTCACCTTCGTGGCTATGGGAACAAAATGTTCTCATTCACCCAACTTTTTTAGACAAAATCTTCACCTATTTGAGGTAGATATTTCTCTAACTCACCAACAGACTTGAGATTCATCAATTACCCTCAACTTGGTGCTATTTTTTTTTGGGGGGGGGGGAGTGGTCACTGCACATAACTTCTTGGGGCCATAAGTGAGAATTGGGTGAAAAGTAGATACCCAAAGTGGGTAAGCAACCCTTGAAAGGGGCTATAACAGATTAATCATATTTACAGAAGCAGAAAAAATATTTGCAGTCAAATAAACATCCTCCGTAGGAACAGAGTAGTGGCCTCCAGTCCTAATCTCTTGATTCTTCTCCTTGCAAGAATGAATATCTCTCTTGTAGAAAAATAAGGGAAGAAGAAGCTAGAGATATCCATTCTGCCTCTCTTCAAGCCACATGCAATGAAAGGCCCCTTAACATGTGTGAGCTTCCCTATTTGAGTCTACCACTTCTATTTCTATACCTTATCTGCATTCTCTTAATCTTTCAACTAAAAATATTTTTTCTAATCTCTCTTGAAAATTTAAAATTACATAATTTCTCTAAGATAAAATGGTTAACCATTGCATTGCTATTCAATATGTGTCTCTGGATTAATAGAAAGAGACAGAGGTAAAAATAGAGGGGGGAGGGCAATAGGTGGCAATGAATGATGTGCTGGTAAAGATTTAATTATATTAATAGCAATAACTTAACATTTATGTAGCACTTACTATGTGCCATTACCTCTGCTAAGCACTTTATACTTATTATCTCTTGATTTTCACAACAACCTTTGGAGATAGGTGATATTGTTTCCCCTATTTTAAAGATAAAGAAACAGATAAAAACACAGGTTTAGTTGATTGCCCAAGTTCACCCAGTTAATATCTGAAGCTGATTTTGAACTACACTCTTATCAACTAAAGCACTTGGCTGTCAACCTATATTATTACTAATTTCTCATCATTTTCTAAACAATCAATCAGGCTTTGATTTGCAATATTTTCTGATTTCTAAGGTATAAGTAATAATCAATATTTAAAGTTAGGCTCTCATGGCTGGTTCAAGCTAACTCTAGCATCACTCTTCACCTCCTCCTCACCACAATACTATCTAAACACCATTATTACTAGACACAAATGGAAGCATTAAGAACTGGAAGGAATTTTGTAGATCATCTACCCCAACTTCTGCATTTTATTTATAAGGAAACTGACTCCCAAAGAAGTGATTTCTCAAATTCAAACCAACAATAGATAGATGAGACAGGAGAAAAATATAGGTCCTCTAAAATCCAACCCTAAATATTTATTTAATTTACCAAATTTTGAGGACAACAAGGCTACAGAGGAAGATGTGATTTGTTCAATATTATACTACAAACATATAAATGGCAAAATCAGTATTTTTAAGGTCATACATCATACAGACTAGAATTGTTCGGGTATTTGTTTACTTGTAAGAAAAAGGGCAAAGTAAATTTCTCAGGAATGAACAGTGCTATCACACAAGACATTGAAGTACTAAGAGGGGACAGAGTACTTTAATAATTTCATTTCACACTGTACTAATCTGAATTTTACAGGTATGATTAAGAGAAATCATTTTTATGCAGGAAGATTTAGTCAAAAGAAGAAAGGAAACGCCAAAACAAAAGAATATCATATGGTAAATGTCTCCAGCAGTTATGACTTTTACCTTAATATTGTCTGGGATTAATATTAGTAAACATAATATTAATAGTAGCTTTTTGCAACAAATACTTTGGTGGCTATCAGATTGGATAAATAACTTATGGCATATAAATGTGCTAGAATATTATTGTACTGGAAGGATGCTGAAAGAGATGGTTTCAGAGAAGCCTGAGAAGTCTTGTATGAACTGACAAGAGTGTTGTAAGCAAAAACAGAAGAACAATTTATGGGATCATGGCATTGTAAAAATAATCAACTTTGAGATACTTTAGAATTTTTTAATATATTTTTTTATTATAGCTTTTTATACATAAAACATATGCATGGATAATTTTTCACCACTGACCTTTGCAAAAACTTCTGTTTCAACTTTTCCCCTCCTTTCCCCCACCCCCTCCCCTAAATGGCAGGTAATCCCATACATGTTAAATAAGTTAAAGTATATGTTAAATACAATATGTGTATACATATTTATATAGTTATCTTGTTGCACAGGAAAAATTGGATTTAGAAAGAACGTAAAAATAACCTGTGAAGAAAAAAAACAAAAATGCAAGCAAACAGTAACAGAAAGAGTGGAAAAGTTATGTTATGGTCCATACTCATTTCCTGATACTTCAGAACTTTAATCAAAACAATGGTCAACCAAAAATTTCAGAAGATTGATGATGAAATACGCTACTGACCTTCTAATTAAAAGTTGAAGAACTAAGAATGAAAAATGAGACAATATATGTTATATACACTTCTATCCACACTATAATATAAAGCTATAAACACTATAATACTATGTACATATACATATATATATATATATCATATGTCTGTATATATGGGGAGATAGATATACACACATATGCAGATCTATATTTATTTGGGAGTTACATGTTTATATACACTATATATATGTGTGTGTATGTGTATGTATGTATGTATATATATAGATATATACATACATACACATACACATTATGTGTATGTATGTATATATATATATATATAATATATATATATATATATATATATATATATACATACATACATACACATACACATACACTATTACAGTTCTTGTCCTCAGGATCAGAATGTAACCTTCTTGAGGACAAGAAGTATCTATCTCTTTTCTTTGTAACTTCAGCAACTAGGACAATTCCTAACATATAATGAATACTATATAAATCTTGTGAACTGAATTTAATGAAACTTGAGATGGTCTATTTTCTGTGACCTGCATGAAAATGTAGTCTGGACCAAATTGGGCTGAGCCGAGATTTATTTTAACTTGGATTCTTGATTTCAGGTAAAGTGTACAGCAGCATTTGAAGGCCATTCCATCATCAATAGACAACTGAATTGCCTTCCTCAGGGTGTCATTATCCAATTGCAGCCTCAGCTGGTGATGTGCCATGTTGCAATATCCTTTTTTTTTTTTTCATTCACAACCTAAAAGCTTCTCTTGACTTCCTGAAGCCAACCCATAAGCTCTCCACAGAAAGCAAAATGTTTGATGATCTCCCTGCAGGGCTGCTTCTTGTTATCTTAACAAAGGCTAGGGGCTCAGCAGGGAACACCATTAGATAGGACTCTCTTGGTAAACTGAAGCAGTTGAGACAAAATGGGAGAAGGCAAGTAGCCAGAGCTGCTATCCTCTGCTTCAGTGATTGTTGTAGGACTGATTCTACCTCTCGATCACTCTGTGACCTTTGATAACTTTGTCAAGGTTCACTTGTGCTCCCCACCTCATTGAATTCTTCTAAACATCAGATTTGCTTTTATGTGAAAAAATATCTTCAGTAATACCTCATAAAAATGTAAAAATTGTTACTTCTTTGTTTCTCATGCAAAAAAAGAAATGAACTATTAAGGAATAAGGACAAATACATTAATAAATTATGTTACTGCATGTGTGTACATGGACAGATATATGTGTTTGCATAATATATATGTATGTGTAATTATGCTAATGCTTAAATTATTAATTATATTCATCATTAAATATTAATTTCATTGTTTTATTTCATTTTAAGGAGGATTCAATCAGAAGTAAAAAAATCTTTTTCCCAGAAATGACAATAATGTAATAGTGAAATCAATAATATTTACATATAAACACATATATGCTTATGTTAATTTGTCAATGATGCTGTTATAGCACCTTGAGCCAAGTATTGCTGAATGAGTGTTGGGTTAGAAGTCAAGAGCTCTGACTCATGACAACCAAGTCATGTGATCTTGAGGATTCACTTAATCACTTTGTTCAGCTATATCATCAGGAGACTGGACTATATGTGCTCAATGGTTCCTTCTAGTTCTAACATTCTATGGATCTAAGATTTTCTCCCAAAGGCATATAACCAAATTACTCTTAGTTTTAATCTGAAAGAAGTCATCAAATATCATTTAAGTACAATTATGGAAGTTGGCTTCCATTACTTCTTCCTCCAATGTGTCTTTGTGATATTGAGGTAATCCTGTATTCTTGGAGGTTATGCCAATGGAGGAAAAGTTTAGGAGGTTTTAACGAACTAAAAGGGATTTGTAGATAACTCTATGGATGGGTTCAATATCCATTCTCATATCCATATCCATATACCAGTCTAAGGACTAGAATGGCAATTTCAAAGTGGCTCATTGCTGGATTGCTATAGTCTGTTGCTTTTTTGCAGGTCTATCAGTGTTCAATGACTGAATAAAGCATTGATTAAGTGCTTATTATATGCCAAGAATTGTGCTAAGCACAGAGAATATAAATATTAAAAGAACACCACCCCTCTCCTCAAGGAGTTTATGGCATTAAATTAAAGACAGAGATAACCCATTAAAGTTCATGGTAGCTAGAGTCATCATCTGGAAAATTACACAGATGGTAACTCAAGTAATGTGGTATGCAAATAATGTTGCCTTCATGGAGTCACTGAAGTACTGATTTATAAATAAGAAGGAAAAAAGTTGGGGAAGGGAGTTAAAGAGAGTCAAGATGGAAAATAAGATGGGCAAAGATGAATCTCCATGGTCCTATGGAAAGCAGAATTATGGGAATTGGTTCCCCCTGGCATGGTTCATTTTAGAGGCTCCAGCAGCAGACAGTAAAAGATTCTAATTTAAATTCTAGAAGAGTTGGTACAATGATCAATGGGAGGAACATTCACATTCATAATTTCACAGATCGCTGAAATATCCAAGTGTGAAAATAAATACTAGTCCTGTTGATTTGATAGATTACTTTTTTAAAGGAACTCTACCCATCTGTCAAATTTCAGATCAAGTCCCATTTTTTTCCCATGAAACTTTAGCTGACTACTCTAGCCCATGTTGATAGCACTTCCAGAATGATAGTTCCTATACCTATTCTTTTCAACCATATTCTATTCTATTCTACTAACAATTATATTCACTATCATACTGCTATCTACATATTTATTACTGATTTATCATGCTGGATTCAAATTCTATTACCAAGAATTTACTAAACACTAAATACAGACTAGATGCTAAGTAAGCATTTGGGGTATGATGATAACTCAATATTAAAATGCATTTTTTATTTCATCCCTTTAGATTTCTCCTCACTGTTGCAATCCCATCCCTGCCTATCCAATGCAATCTGATGCATATACTACCATGAGTAGATAGGTAGGTAGATAGATAGATAGATAGATAGATAGCTAGATAGAGATAGAGATATAGATATAGATATAGATATAGATATAGATATAAAATAAGGAATCCAATAAAGACAAAGATAGAAGTGGAATTATTTATTGCTTCCAGGAACTTATGTTCTTCTGCAGGATTCAGGATGTTTGTTTTGTTGATGTTTAGTTCATTTGACTCTTCATGAGCGCATTCAAAATTTTTTTGGCAAAGATGTTGGAATGGTTGCCATTTCCTTGTCCAGTTCATTTTACAGATGAGGAAACTGAAGCAAAATTAAGTGACTCACCCCAGTTCATACAACTGTTAAGTGTCTGAGACTGAATTTGAACTCGGGTCTTTATTTCTTTTAAATTCCAGTCCTGCAGCTCCATTCACTGTGCTACCTAACTAAAGTCCCTGTGAGATTTGAAATCAGGATCTTCTGTTTATAAAACAAGGGCTTGAACCTACTAAGCCAGAGGACAAATACTTTATAAAACACAAGTGCAGTATAAAGAAAATTATGGAGTAAAATGTCACCATCAACTGGATCAGATAAGGTTTCATAGTGAAGTGGTTACATAGTTCTTAGACTGAAGCTCCTTGAAGGTGGAGATTTTCCTTTCCTAGGCCTTCTTAACCAAAGACATCAGAGGACTGGGCACATAGGCAAAGTTATAAATCCTTATTGATTGCTCACTAATGATAGGCAGCAAGCAAAGAATTTAAATTAGCCCTTTAGTAATCTGTATTTTTCATCTCACTTTGCACTGTAACTATGGCAGTTAAATTGAGCACAGTTTGAATTATTTAGGTGATATTATGATTTATGTCTTTGATTTTGAGTTTTTATGAAAAATGAATCCCTTGTCAGAAGCATTTTCTTTTTTTGCCAAAAAAAAAAAATCCCCATTTCTTAAGCTCAGATAC
The DNA here is from genome assembly GCF_016432865.1 of Antechinus flavipes. Lineage (NCBI taxonomy): Eukaryota > Metazoa > Chordata > Mammalia > Dasyuromorphia > Dasyuridae > Antechinus > Antechinus flavipes. The sequence goes on along the minus strand of NC_067403.1, from coordinate 219,241,604 downwards.
ATGCAGTCAGTTCTTGCCCTCCTTTACCCTCCACTGACATCACTACCAAGTTTAGAAACCTCACCCAAGTCAGTTAAATTGATATGTCCCATTCTCATTTTTTTTTTCAAAATTAGGCTTTAATCATGGGCTTTAAGAATCTGATGCTTTTAAAATGCAGTGCCCATGGCTTATGGAACACTTTGGAACAAAAGCGATAAGAAACCTTCAGATGTGGGAAGGCAATTTCCATGACAAACCTTTCTTCAAAGAGCATAGAAAAAATGTTTGCTGGTATCATGTGCTGGGCTCTTCATCAGGTCCATGCACAAAGCCAGAGCAATTTCCATCATGTCAGGGGAGATGAACAAGCTGCATTTTTTATGATGGAAACCAATCCCAGCACTTGTGCTTTGAAAAAAAAAAAAAAAAAAAGCTTGTTAGTCCTGAAGGGAGATAGGTAGCTGATACGTTGTCCTGCTGATTTTTTTTTTATTATTTCAAGTGAGGAAAAAAATGCTCATTTTGGTTAATTACCTGTCATAATCAAAAGTGAGCTTCTCATTCAGGGACAGTTCATCTGCTGTCATTTATTGACAAATAGAAAAATAGTCTAGTTGATGTTACTTCTGCTAACTTGAATGATGTTCCATTTCTGTCCATGACATCCAAATTTAAAGAACAATCTCAAAATTCATTTTCAGAAATCTGAGCTCTTCTTGCACTTATGTATTAGACTTAAAAAGATGGTTTGTTATGTGATAAAGATACAAGTCCCCTAACTTTCATTCTTGATCCTTTTATTAATAAGCACATTGCTATCACTTACACTGCTTCATCTAGAATGGGTTTAATTTCCCCATCTGTAAAGTGTAAAGGCCTTGGATGATCTCTTAAGTTCCTTCTGACTTTCAATCATACAATCCTATTGCCAATTCAAATTCTAGACCAAATTAGTGATCTGAGATCTAAATTGGAAATTCAAATTAGGAACTCAGAAGGCTCATCTATGACTGTACATTTTTGTGATGCCTTACAATTAGAATAATTTACAAATCTTGTCATCAAAAACTTATGTTCTTTTCTATAAAATTAAAGTTTGGGGGCATTTCCCCAAAAAATTGTACTATCAGTTTATGTTAGCACAGTAGGAAAGCCATATGAGCTAGGTTGCATAGGCTACAAAGAGAGTGGCTTTGACCAATATCCCCTTGGGGTACACCATTTTTTGCCCAAATAGAACTACTGCTAGCCAACACACATAAACAAAGTCAAATCATCATTATTCATCTGCTTGTGTTTACAAAGTAGTCCTTCTTAGACTGTGTTTGTGTAATCATTTAATATTGGGATATAGAGAATGAAAGAGAAGGTAAGATGTGATCATAGTGATAACTATTCTTAATGGACATCTTTCTTTTGGTGTCTAAAATGACATTATTCTTTAATAATCTAAAAATTCCAGGTTGACTAGAGCCATATGTAAAAATTAACATTATAACATATCATTTTATTATTAATATTAATCTCTATCATTCACTTTTCTATGAAAACTCTCTTCTTCCTCCCATTCTAGCTAAGAAATGTAATTACCAGCAGTCTCCAAGTTATCTATCAGGGCAGAGAGCCTTACTTTTATGTACTTTATGAACAAAAGCTATCCAGGCATATGCCCTCCTTCTACAAATACATCCCTTTGTCCTTAATATTCCCTTCAACAAGATTTGGAGTGACCTGAAAAATCTAGTTGAGATGGTATCTGTTTTTCTGCTAGAGGCAATCTGAGTTTCCTAAACCAGTTTAAAATCTCTTTCCATTCAATTCAATTCAGTGCCAGAAAGATCCACATTTAAATCAGCCACATTAAAAAGCCATTTTCCCTACCTGTAGACTGATCTGCCCATTTGAGCATTAGTTGTCCACCTTTCAAGAATAAAGTAATGAGATAGAGCCAAGAACTCTTGGACCACCTACACATTAAAGTATCTATCAGTCAGGATTATCAGGGAGGTACAAAGGATATATTGTCAGACCAATCGGAAGGAAGACATATTTAGATATAAAAGCACTATCAGCCTTTGTTGTAGGTCTTTTTCACAATGATCAGGGCACATGCTTCTGTAATAAAGGATATCTTGCTAGGAGAACTGCCTCAGTCTGCCTTTAAAAAAAATGGCTGATATAGCTATAAACTTCATATCCCGTTCTTTGTTTAACATAGTTTACTAAGAGTAAGCATCAAATATTAGTATTCTTTTTGGAAAACAGGGGATTGTGTGATATTATCTGATACTATGAGTTCCTGAAAAAATTGTTCTAGTGGGAAATGATGCATAGTGACTTTATACAACTGAGTCACAAAAGATGTCATGTCTAGTCATACCTTCTGAGACCATACTTTCTGTGTAATCTTGTAGGGCTTTTGTGAGAATGCTTAGATGATGGAAAGATCAAAAAGTAGAAGACCCTGACAGTGTTTCCTATAGTATTCCTGAAGGTTATCTCATCTCACTTACTTGCAATTATTCTGTGGCATATTATAATCAATAGAGATAGACAATCAACCAATGACCCAACACTATAAATATCCCAGTAAACCATAATGTATTGTTCTCTGCCAACAGTAAGATCAATAGAAAAAGTCTGAGCTCTTCAAGGTGAGACTTCAAAGGCATATTCAGGGGAAAATGAGTTTAGAAAAAACTGCATACTTTGAGCATTATTAAAAATAAATAGTACACACACATAAGAGATAGGACCGTGTGGACATGTTAGAATAATGTAACATCACCACTTTGGCATAAAAATACCTACTAAAATATGTCTCCAATCAGTTGGGGAAAAACACTAATTGCCAGTTTTCATTACTCACTTATTTTCCTACTGTCTTTGTGCCTTCACTTATTTTTTTCTCTTCTATTTTTACCTTTTTCTTTTGTCTTTACACTCATTACTAATCTGAAAATCTCCAAGTTTATTCATTTAAATTACAAATCTCTTGCTCATAGCTTATTTGACCAACACAATGACATGATAAGGCATGTATGTCGTCCAATAGCATTATTTCCATTTCACAGAAGAGAAAAAAATGAGGCATGGAAAAAAATGACTGGCTTGGGAACACATAAATCTAAATAAACTGATCTTTCCATTACGCTTTCTTCTCTTTCTCCATTTTACCCTATAAATCATAGCAATATATTATCTTTTCTTTATCCCCTTTTAAAAACTTTGGTTCATTCAAAATGAATATTGAAGCATAAAAAACAATATATCCTTCAATGTGAATGATGCCTTTCTAAGTCATGTAACAACTTCTCTATTAAAAAAAGAATATTGTTATGGATATATATAGAGGTCTAAATTCTTCCCTCTAAGAAAATTTTAGGAGGAAGAGAATGCTTTCAGTTAAGGAAACCAAAGAAGCAAACTGAAAAGTAAAATCAAAGATGCCATATATTCCATGAATGACCAACCTCTTCTCATCACATCAAATCTTCAATGTATCTCCTAAAATGTGGCACTTGGAAAATACAGTCTTCCACTGTAGAAAAAACAGGAAAAAAAAAAGCATATATTCTTTTTTGGGAAAAAACATCCCTATTAATGTTCAGGTAGTTATAGAAATTCAAAATAATAAAAGCCTCATGTTCTAATTCCTAATTTATTAAACAGATCCTCTCTTACAACTGATGGATGAATCTGCTTTTTAATTAATATCATCTATTTGGGTCTGTACCATCAGAAGCATCTATTGTTTTTTACAATTAATTTACCTTTAAATTGATCTCTTTTTTGTAGACAGCACAAAAGCAAATTTATATCTAGCCAAGGTCAAAATCTGAAAACTTTAAATTAATAAGATTTTATTTTATCATTTCTTTTCATGGATCTTCCATTTTGTGCCTTCTCTGTTTGCTCTCATTCTCATAATGAACCATCAAAATCAGAATCCAAAGAAAGAAGCAAGTTGCTCAGGCTTTTATTCTCTCTGCCACCTAGTGAATTCAAAGCCAGCTACAGAACACTGTATAACTGACTGGAGTTCAAATGTTTTCCCATTTTTATGGGACTCTATTTTATGGGGGGAAAGAAGAGAGAGAGAAAAGGAGAGAGAGGAACAGAGAGAGAGAAAAAGAGAAAGAGAAAAAGAGAGAAATGATGACAAATTTTCACTCATTAACAATTTCTCTTTTTTCTCATACCACCATCATTTCTGCTAATAACATTTTAAAATATCCTATACATATATGTATGTGAATAGATGGTAGATAGATAGCACATAATAGACTAAATAGGTAGACAGACAGGTATATGCATACATGTTTGAAAATTTGGTAGGTAGAGAGAGATATATAGACAAATGACAGAAAATTAGGTATGTAGGTAGATAGATACATAGAAGAACAGATGTTAGAAAAAGTAGATAAATAGAAATAATAAATACAAAGATAGAAAATTAGGCAAGATAGATGTAATAGATATCTATAAGAAAATTATATAGATAAAATAGATGCTTTAGATAGGTCGATAGATTGATAGATCGATCAATCGATAGATCATATAGACATAGATACTGCTTTATTTTTGTATACAAAATTTTGGGTTTGGAAGGTTAGTGCTAAAAGTGGACAACAGAGATCAAGCACAGTTCCATCACTTTATAGGGCAGAAAACTCAGGCAATGTGGTTGAGAAGAAAAATACTGATTTAGGGTGAGGAACTTAGATTTCAATATCTTGTCTTAACAATATAACTGGAATATATTTTCTTCTCTCCTTCATCTCTTAGAATCTCTGGCATTTTTCAAAGCCCAACTAGAGCAACCCTAACTAAGCTGCATTTCCAGCTGCCCCTACCTGCATTTTACTTCCTCCTCTCCCTACTCAGGTGCTAGTATCTTTCCTAAGAAATTGCATTTTATTTAGTTTACATATGTATCTGTATGTATACAGGTGGCCCCACCTACTAGCATATAAGGGCCTTGATAACAGGGCCTGTTTGGGGTTATTTATTGTTTTTTATTTTGATCTTTATGTTTCTGGCATCTAGAACATAATTATTAAAAAGAATTATTTATTAGTTAGGTAGCTAATATCTGGTGCAATAGATAAAGCACCATGCCTAAAGTCAGGAAGACCTGAATACAAATCTGGCCTCAGACTTTTACTAATTTTGTGATCCTAGGCAAGGCATTTCTCTCTGTTTTCCTTAGTTCCTCATCTGTAAAATGAGCTAAAAAAGGAAATAGTAGACCATTGCTATCTTTGCCAAGAAAACCCCAAATGGAATCATGGAGAATCATACATGACTGAACAACAATGAAAAAAATATTGATTGATTGGTTGATTGTATGCTCACATGGGACTTGGTATATTTCTACATAAAATGGGGGAATTGAACCAGATGTTCTCAAAAATACTTTATGGTCTTAAATCTTATGATCAGATAAAACTTTGGTTAATTTGATTTTTAAAAAAAAGGAAAGAAGAAAACCAAGCTACCAGTATTGAAAATAAAAACGTATGGTTTCTTCAACAATGAAGAGGAAATTATAGCAGTAATTAGGAGCTATTTTACTCAACTATATGCCAGTAAAATTAAGTAAAGTTATTGAATATTTGTAAAAATATAAATTGTCCATATTAGCAGAAAAGGAAATAAAATATTTAAATAACTAAATGTTTCGTTGTGATCACAGGATAGTATTTATTGTTTTTCTTTTTTTCTTTCTTAATAACATTTTATTTTTTCAATTTCATGTAAAAATAATTTTCAACATTCATTTTTCTAAGATTTTGATTTCCAGATTTTTCCCTCCTTCCCTTAGACAGCAATCAATATGAGATAGGTTATACATAAACATATTTACATTATTCACATTGTGAAAGAAAAATCAGAGGAAAAGAGAAAAATTGAGAATGAAAAAGCAAACAAATTTTTAAAAGGTGAAATAATATACTTCTATCCATATTCAGTCTCCATAATTTTCTCTCTGAATGCAAATGATATTTTCCATCCCAAATCTATTGGAATTGTCTTGTCTCATTGTATTGCTGAGAAGAGATAAATCTATCATTGATGATCATCACATAATTTTGCTGAATAACCACAGTTTAGATAAAAAGAAACTGAATAAGCCATTAATGAACTTTCTAAGAAAAAAATCTCCAGAGCCAGATGAATTCACATGTAAATTATATCAAATAATTAAAGGACAATTAATTCTAAAACTATATATACTATTTGGGAAAATAAGAGGAATTCTAGCAAATTCCTTTTATGACACAAATGTGGTACTGATACCTAAACCAGGAAGAGCTAAAACAGAGAAAGAAAATTATAGACAATTTTTTTTAATGGCTGTTGATGCAAAATTTTAAATAAAATATTAACAAATAGATTATAGCATCTTATCACCAGGATGCTACACTATGACTAAATGAGATTTATCATAGGAATGAAAAGCTGATTCAATATTGAGAATACAATTAGTATCATTGACCTTATCAATAACAAAACCAATAGAAATCATATGATTACCTCAATAAATGTAGAAAAAGCTTTTGCCAAAATATAGTACCCATTCCTATCAAAAACATTAAAAAGTATAGGAAATAAATGGAGCGTTTCTGAAATAGTATCTATCTAAAACTACGTGCAAGCATCATCTATAATGGGGATAAATTAGAAGCCTTTCCAATAAGATTAGGGATAATTGGAAACTGATTCCTTTGGAGAATGGCTGAATATGTTGTGGTCTGTGGAGGATGGTTGAACATGTTATATTATGTGAATATAATGGAATACTATTGTACTATAAGAAAAGATAAGCAATCACGCAGCAAAGGCTTGTATGAATTGACGATGAGTGAAGTGCCCAGAAGCAGGAAAACATTGTACACCATGATAGCAATGTTATATAAAGATCAATTATGATTGACTTAGGTCTTCTCAGCAATACAAAGCTCCAAGAAAATTCCAGAACAGTATGATGGAAAATCCTCTCCATATCTAGAGGAAGAACTATGGATTCTGAATGTAGATTTTAATATGCTCTTTTCACCTCTTTTTCGTTCTTGTGTGTGTTTTTGTTCTGTTCCATCTTTCACAACAAAATTAATGTGGAAATATGTTTACATGATTGCACATGTGTAACCTGAATCAGTTTTCTTGCCATCTTGCATAGAGATGAGAGAAAGAAATTTTAAACTCAAAATTTTATACAAATGAATGTTGAAAATTATATTTACATGTAATTGGAAAAAAATAAAATACTATCTACTTTTGAAAAATTCTGTGGCCTAGAAAAGTGATGTGACTTTTTCAAATCATTCACCTTATTGGTCAAAGAAACTGGGCTTCCTGACTTCAGTCTGTTATATATACTTTTTATTTGCCCTTCAACTTTATTAGATTTATATTACCTTAAATTTTTATGAATTGAACCATCTTAGAGTCAGTCTTATTTCAAAAATGAAAATAATAATATAATAAAAGGCATCATGCCAGTAGTTTGGGAGCTTGTCTTTGAATCTGAAAAATCAGTGTGTAAGTCCTGTGTCTGGCTTTATGGTGCTAAGTTACTTAAAATCTCATAGTATAGGAATCTAGTGTTATAAATTCAGAGTTGGTGCTGGCCTGCATTTACAGGAGTTTGCTCCCCTAGGAATTCTCCATACTAAAGAAATCATAACTATCTAGTTCCTATCTTTCATAATAAAAGTCTTTATAGAGAAAGATTGGGCTTTTCAGTTCATGTTATATACTATTTTCTTGATGTCATTGTTACATATATTATAATTTTCATTCATTTGGCAATGAAACAGCCAAGTGTTAAACAGAATTATTTTATTTCTGTTAAAGAATTAGGAGAATTAACCTTGCTTCACAAAGGGGCAATCTATTTAGCTCACTTTTTGTCAACCAGGCTAAAAATCCATGTAGTCATTTTTAAGAAATAACATTTAAGAGCCCATTACACTTGTTAAACAGAGTCCTGTCTTTTGCAACAATCTTTCCTGACATGATGCTCTTGGAGCACTTGGCAATGATGATTAAATCTCACCAAACTTATAGACTGGAGAGACAGTAAGAATCCAATATAATTGATGAACAGAATAATATCACAGTGTATTGCAATCCAGCTCACATCCTGTCAATCCCAGCTTGCAATTAAACTGCCATATTTCCTCATTAAAAGAGATTTTCCCGTAAGTGATCCAAGCAAATTTACAGCAAATCAAATTAAGAAGGCAGAGAGTTTTTCAACTAATTTGTCTGAGCATAAAGTACAACCCAGGAGAAGAATATTTGAGGAAGGCTTCTTAAGGTAGAGTCCTTTTGTTTACATTCAAATGCAAGTGAATTTGGATGACTGCCAAGGAGAAATGTTGCATCCAAATTGAAGAAAGGGGAAAAAAGAGAAGAAATGTAATTAAAGTACAAGTAACTGATTTGCTCATTTCAGTTTTAATACTTTGCAAAATCTTCAAGATACATGAGCTCTCCCTTTCTGGAATCCTTCTGGTAAGAACTGTTTTTCACTGATTTTTGCTGGTTCACTTTCCTTATTGGTGAAATAAGGTAATGAAGGTGAAATCTGCACTATGTGATTTCTAGTTCCTTTAAGCTTTAAAATTCTTGATCCATAAATCTTAGTTCCCCTAATTTAATTGTAATATATTCAAGGGCAGAAAAATCAACTTATTCTTTCTTCTTCCACAGAAGAAATCATTTGCTCCCCTCACCTACAATATTTACCAAAATCCTGGGCTACAACAGGGTCTCAACCAACATTTGTGAAAGCACATTATTAAGTACATTGGCTTATCCTCTTCTCAATTCAAGGGTCGTTATTTAATGAATAACACAGAAATATTGCTTTAAGGTTTACAACACCCTTTATAAACCTCATAAAATAGAAATCTCAACAACAATAAAAAACTTTGAAGAAAGTTCTAAAGGTATTGTTATTCCCATTTTACATAAGAGGGAGTAAAGAATCAGAGGGCCCAAGTAGCTTAGTAATTTATATATAGCTAAGGAAATACTACAGTTAGATTCTGAAATAGATCTTTTCCTGACTAAAGTAACTTCTTGAATGAATTACAAAAACAAACAAACAAACAAATAATAATTTAAAAAAAAAAAACAAACCTCACCCTACTGGCTTATCAACATATAACAACCATAAAAAATATACCCACACAGATATATCTTTATAATTGCATGCATCAGGATGATGATAACCATGAAATGATCTCCTTTGCAGTTTACATTTTACTAATTGCATCAAGCCCTATTGCAAAGCCTCCAGGAAAAGATCTATAATTATTCAAATAAGTTTAGCCTGACTGTCCTACAGAAAGTTGTTTCCCAGTGGGTAAAATTCAGTAAGACAATCCACCCTCTCACACATACTAACTTGGTGTTATGTTAGTCACTTAATAACTGTCTGCCTCAGTTTCTTCAATTCTAAAATGGGGATAACTAACAGTACCTACTCCCAGGAGTGTTTTAAGGACAAAACAAGAAAAACAATAGTAAATATGTTGCATATTTCCTGGTACATAGTAGGCATAATTTATATGTTTATTTTCTTCCACCTTTAAAGGAATCATCAAATGGCTTTAAAAAATGACTATTCCTAAAATTTCAGCATGTATTCAGACAATTTATAGATATTGGTAAACTTATGTATTCAACTTATCCATTCAATTATTTGGGTACAAATAGATGATATATCCCTAACAGGAGGGAGGGAGGGAGAGAGGGGGCAATGAGTGAAGGGGAGAGAGAGAGAGAGAAAGAGAGAGAGAGAGAGAAGAGAGAGAGAGAGAGAGAAGAGAGAGAGAGAGAGAGAGAGAGAGAAGAGAGAGAGAGAGAGAGAAAGAGGGGTCTTGTTTGACTTCAGGAAATTCTGCAGTTTATTTGATGACCCCCAGGATAGAAAGAAAAAAAGACTAATCTTTTAAAACAACAATATTCTATACAAATTGTTAAATAACAGTAAGAAATGACATTAAACTACATTCCCATGGTTCAAAGGACAAAGGGGTAGCACATAGTAAGTGTGAGCAGGATGCAATACACATCCAAAAATAAAGCCTATAGAGCGGATAAAATAGGTAAATATGTAATAACATTATTGGAAGTCAAACTGGGATAGTCTTTTGAGAACTGAGAAAGAGAACTAAATAGTAAAAATATTCCAGTTGTATCTGATGTGTTCCAGGTAGCAATTCCTAGTCAAAATGGTGTGTTTGGTATTTAGTACCAAATGATGAGATTAAGGAAGACACCAAATGTTGGGCTTTGGTCCTGTGAAGAATTCACAATGGTTATTCTCCTTGGCAAAAGATACGTTTATTTAGGAGAGGAGGTTATAGATAAAATGAAGAGATAGAACAAACTTCAGAAATGGTAAATATGAAATAGAGTTGGGAGAGCATATAGTCAGCAAGGAAAGGGGTTTTGACAATTAACAATGGACAAGCTCCCTAGTGGAACTCACAATTAACCAGGAGAAAAGGTATACTCTATGAGTATATTCTAAGTTCACAGAGGAGTTTGGAATCCTAAAAGAGATAAGTTACCTATGAGAAGAAAAATACCACGAGGAGTGGTGGAGGAATGAGCGGAAAAACACCATGAGACAAAGTACCATGGTGGGTTATAACCTCAAAGGGTGTTCAGCAAAGAAGGAATGGCCATGTACAAATTAATAGGGGAAATTTATCCTCAAGGGGTTGACATAACTTGGATACAGCATGGTGGGGCTACCCACAACCTCCACAGACAATGGTTGAACTAATCCTCTACAATGCCTTTTCCTGCTTGTCTCAGGGAGTAATTTTATTAGTACTTCAAGCCTTCTCTGCCAACTCCACCTAGTAACCCAGGACCTCCTTAGTATCATCTTAGTGTCAGGAAAATTAGGGAAATTTGAAGCACATTTTTATCCCCAATGTAAAAAAAAAGTTATGGAAGACAATAGAAAGAATCCCACCTAACATTGCAGATGGCTTGTCATTTTAGTGGACATAATATGAAATCACAGTTCACGCATATATCAATATTCTAACCCAAATGGATTTAAAATTTCATGCTCCATCAAGACTCATCTGAAGACTCATCTGTCTCCTTGAAGAGGAATTTCCTGTTCCTATAAACTATTAATACTACCCCCCAGTTATTGTGAATATATACAGATTATATAGATTATTTCATTCACTCTCAAAGAGGGCCAAAATGATATCACTATGTTGGGGTTGAGATACAATATATCTGATTGGCTGATCAGACCAATACAAGCTTGGAAGGCTCTGTAACAGGTCAGGCACAAATAATCCATGTATATATATGTTTGTGTATAGAACTCTATGTGTATCTAGATATAGATACATAGATATGTTTTATTTCTTTGATAGTAAATTCTGACTTAATTTACGCCTGTTATTCCAGTGCCAAATTTCTATTACTGAAACAAAGCAGTCAACAGGCATTTATTAAGCACCTACTCTTTGCTAAGCTCTGTGTTTGTTGATTGATAGATTTACCATGAGATAGCAATGCAGTTTATATTCATTATCTAATTGAGATTCATAATATCCCTTTGAGGTAAGAATGACTCATTTTTCAGATGAGGCTAAGAGAGACTAATTGGCTTGTCCAAAGTCGCAATACTAGTAAATATCTGAGATAGCAATTTAAATTTGGTTTTTCTGATCTGTTGTCCAGTACTCTCTTCATAATACACTGGGATAATTCTCAGGCCCTAAGGGCAGAGTATACATATGTATAATTTTGTTTTTGATGTGAAAGCAGTACAATTTATTTCCCTCCTTCTGTAGTTATACTGAATGCTAATTATCAGCAATGGATCAGTGCCAGATTAATGAGGCCTTGGCCTGATGTTTTTCTTTAGTCTGGACTTTTTCATTCCCCTATGAGAACATCTTAGATAAAAAATAATTTTACTGAAGTAAAAGTAGATCAGATGCTGCAAATACTTTTGAATACTGACATTTTTATCATCTTTTTAAAAAATTAAATATTTTATATTTTGATTTTCTTTTCAATTTTAAATTCTTTTCCTTCCTCCAACCCCCCCCCCCCCAATCATTAAGAAATAGCCTACATATGAAGTCATTTAGATATAATTCTGCATTAACTATGCGTTCCCTCCACCAAAAAAAGCAGGAAAAACAAACTAAGAAAATATTCTTCAATATGGTGAGTCCAATAACTCACTATCTGAAGATGGATGTCATTTTACATTATATGTCCTTTGGAATTGTGGTGGATCATTGCAATGATAAATTAACAGTCTTTCAATGCTAAATATCTTTGTGCTACCATTGTTACTATGTAAATTGTCTTTCTAGAAATGCTTATGTCTCTTTGTATTAATCCATATAAATAGAAGAAAATCCTTAAAAACAAACATGGGTGGAGTTGTGTGGTGATACAACCATTCTTAAGAGCAATTTGGAACTATAGACCAAAGATAATCAAACTATTCATATTCTTCAATCCATCAATACTATTGCTAGTTCTATATGCTAAAGAGATTATCAAAAAGGGGAAAAGACCCACATCTATAAAATATTTATAGTAGTTCTTTTTACAGAGGCAAGGAATTGAAAACTGAGGGAATGGCCATCAATTAGGGAATGGCTGGACAAATTGTGTTGTAGGATTGTAATGGAATACAATTGTGCTATAAAGACTTACATAAATTACTCATGAGTAAAGTGAGCAGAAGCAGAAGAACATTATAAACAATAACAGTAACACTGTTCATTAATCAAATATGATTGGCTTAGCTCTTCTCAGTAATACAATGATCCAAGACAATTCTAATAGACATGAGATGATGGAAAATAGGGACAACACTCAGAGAAAGAACTGGAGTCTGAATGCAGGTTGCAGCATATTATTTGCACTTTTTTGTTTTTTTTTTTTTTTTTTTTTTTTTTTTGTGGCTTTCCTTTTTTTGTTCTATTTCTTCTTTGACAACATGACTAATGCAGAAATGCACCACCAAGCTTTACACAACATTCCCTCACTTAAATCTAATTCAGTTTCATGTCATAGCATCCCCTTTCTTATGTCATGGTCATCTTCAAGAACAAAATACAGAAAACAACAAAGTGTAAAACTACTTCCAAGCTTGTATATGTACAATCTATATTAGATTGCTTACTATCTTGGGGAAGAGGGAGAGCAGGAAAAAAAAAATTGGAACTCAAAATCTTGTAAAAATGGATGTTAAATTTCCAAAAACAATGAGAAGTTTATTCTAGTTTTAAAATATCTCAAAAGAAGGTTTTCACACTCAGCATCAAGGCCTCAGGGAATCTTATGGAAATATCATTTTCTTCATATCAAGAGTTTAATGAATCTACAAAAAAGGAGCTTCATTTTCAGGGGCTTTCGAACTGATAATTAGCTAACTAAGATTCATATGACTTGTAGTGGTATGCTAAATTCAGCTCCCATAGGTTCACAAGAGCTGATTGTTAAATAGGTTAATTAACCTAATTAAATGCCTTAAAAATGAGCAAATCATACAAATTGGGCCTTTAATTATTATGTTCTTTATTGTCATTCTAATGTCATTAATAAAGTAATGGAGAAAATGTGAATAATGCAAATTAAGCTTAAAATATGTAATATATATAGATAGATATCTATATCAATCAATCTATCTATCTATCTATGTAGACATAGATAGATAGATAGATATTCAGAGAGCCAGTTGTTTAACATTTGTCAACATACCCTTGGTAATTTTGGCAAGGTTACTTTTCAAAAATTATTCAATTTGCTTCTCATAACAACCTTATGAGATATTTGATCTCAGTTTTACTGAGGCTGAGAAAGATTAAGGGGCTTGCCCAGGATTACATAGCTAAGTATTTGAACTAAGGATTTGAAACTAAGGATTAAATTCAGGTCTTCCTGAATCCAAAACAAGAACTCTAGCTATTGTTCCAATTAGTTGCTTCTTAGATATCTTCCTTCTGCAAGATGGCAGGCTCCTCTGGAGTCTTGAATATGTCCTGCTACATATGTCCTGCTTTTCTAATATTCATATTCTCAAACTTTACATTACAGTCACATAAAATAAAAGAAGAAAGGATAAAGAGGAATGGATAGGAGAAGAAAGTTCCTTAAATCATCCTCTAAGTCAGCACATTATCCTCATTTATCCCGCTCAAAGCACATTCTAAAGATAGGACCCTTGGCTCAACATAAAGTGATGTTAATATGCCTCTCCATGGCTCTGTTCTCTCATAAGCAGGGAAAACTGTGCAATTCAGAGGTGAATGACACCTCTAAGAGTCCTTAGTAATGGTGGGCAAAAAATGTCTCACAGTTGTTTAAATGAAAAACTGTCTCCAGAGGGAGACATTTCAAACTCTTTATAATATATTGTGGGTTTTTTTTTTTTTTATTTTTTAACCTCTGATGTGACCTCTGAAATCTCTTTTTTTATGATTTTCTTGATAATAATTTAACCACTCTAATATCATCTATGATTGATTTCTATGTAATCAGATGATTTAGTATTATCAATAACTCAAATCTCTCCTATATGTTTTGTTTTGTTTTTTGTTGTCATTGCTCTGTTTTGTTATATCCATTGAAAAGCTCAATGATAGCATGATTAGAAAAATAGCCTTATAGTCAAGGAGATTTGGCTTAAATTTCAAACTTTGAGGCACAGGGACTGCATGAATCTAAGCTAATTGCCTAACAACTCAGAGGCCCCCAACTCCAGGTACTCACTAAGACTATAATTTAGAAAGCAGTTTCAGATCTGCGTTCCTAGAGGGAGATTCCTCATCTGCCTTTAATAAAAGGATAAAATCAAAGGTCCAGTTCAAAGAAAAAGTCAGGGAATAAAAGGTTCCACTTGCCTTGCCATTTTCATTCATATCAGTCTTTCTTATATATGTCAATATACTTCAAGAATCTGTAATTCCATTGATGCACACTTAAAAAAAAAAGAAATTAAAACCTTCATAACTTTGTAGAGCATGTTGGAGAAATTCTACAATTGAAATGCTTATCACCTTGTGGAAAGTCGAGTCTCATATATTCTCTGAATTTAGTCAAGGTAATCCATGGATCACAGATAGACAATTTCAATGGACTTTTTGAAGGGGGTAGCCAAAGAGTTTACAATTTGATGCCCTTTCTTTCAAGATCACAGAAAAAGTAGTCTTGACTGACCTATTTAACTTGGATTTCCACTCAATTCATAATTTTCTTGATTATTTGAAACTTACCCTGTATAATGGTTGTTTGTAAATTGTTAGTTCCATGTTGAGTCTTCCACTGCCTCCTTGAGAACAGAAATACTCTATGGCCTTTCTTTTATTCTCAACTATTAGCACAGTGTTTACACATAGTAAATGCTTAAGAAATGTTTATATACTTACTGACAGATTTACAATCTAGACAAAGTAATCCCTTCTCTATTCAACCCACACAGTTTTGCATCTCCCATCTCCATGTTTTTGTATTTGCTTTCCTTCATTGTTAAAACATTAACTCTATGCCATAGAATCTCTCTCTTTGGTCAAAACACAGGCTCAACTACTCACTAAATGTTTGTTGATAGATTGAGTGAATACAGGTTTTCATTCTATGTAAAAGAAAAAATATTTAACAGTGATTTCTCTGTTCATTCATTCATTCAATAACCATTTTTAAGTGAGCATTATTCGCCTCTGTGCTTGTTTCAGAATTTTAAATAACATCCCTGTTCTTAATGATTGTCCATTCTATTGGGATGAGAAAACATTCACATAGAAAAGTTAATACAACATATAGGTGAAGTAAATTCAAAGTAACCTCAGAGGAGGAGGAGAGGACATTGACCAAGCTGATGAAAGACTTCCTAAAAGAGATGGCCCTTGCCTTGAATCTTAAAGACAGAGAATAAAAAGCAGAGATGAGGAAAGATTACACTATAGATATGGGAAATAAACCTGTGAAAAGGGATAGTGGAAGTGGATGACATTGTTAGTGAAGGAAATCAGCTACATCAGTTTGTCTAGGAAACAGTGAGTAATGGGGAAGAATAGGAAATTAGTTATGTTAAAATATATACTAAAGATATCAGACACTTCCCAAGCCTCTCTGTGAGGGGTTATCAATTTTCCAATGGCAATAACTGAAGTTGCCAGAAAATCTCATAGATTTAGTCAAAATTAATTTCCAAACCAAAGAATTGAAGGGAAAACTAATAGCTACTAGATAATCTTTAGACCAAAGTGTTGTAACCTTTCATGTGCCCTGGATCTCTTTGGTAGTTTGGTGAAATATATAGGACTGTCTCTGAATAATGTTGCTAAATTTTTAAAACAAATTACATAGTGTTACAAAAAAAAAAAACAATTTTGCAAAATACAATTATCAAATAAAAATGATGAAATAATTATCTTCAGAGATAAAGACTTAAGAACTCCTAAGTAGACACATGTTTTCCATTATTCTTGCAGAATAAGGGACCAAAAAAAAATTTGCTTAATGAACTACTTGCTCTACAGAGAATAAAATGCATTTTCCCTAACAAATGCCCCATTAGATACTGCTGATTGTTTACACACAAAAGTCAAGCTGGGGTTGCAAGGAGAAAGAGCAGCAAGTAGTATAGGGAAGGAAGAAGATGGTATAAGTGACTTAAAGTTATAAGTCAAGAAGAGAAAATGGTAAAAAGCTGTTTTCTGTTCACTTTTTAGTGCTGTTCCTCATTTAGGAGCCTAATTTCTACTTCACTTAAAAAATCTTGGCCCTCATTTTTATGTAAATGAATTTGTACCATCTGTTCTATTTACTCTTTTACAAATAAGCAGTTTTACTATCTCACAGAGTGTACTGTTGGATAAAATTAATCTGGTCAGCTGTTGAAAGCAATCTTTGACCACCTCAAGTCTGTGTGGGACTCATTTTAATGGGTGGTTATATTTTCTAATTGAAATTTAAAGGAACAGTTCTAGGCATAGTTACCTTTAAATCAGAAGAACCAAAAAACTGAACTGGATGACCATTAGCTAGTTTTCTGGCCTGTGAGTTGGAGGCAAAAGTTTTTTTGTTTGGTTTGGTTTGCATTTTTTGGGGGGGAGAGGTTATATATAAAAGGTTTTTAAATTGATATGCTTTGTATTTTACACTAAAATTAGAGAAAGAACTGTGAAAAGAATCCATCCAGTGTTGAAAGACTGGAAGTTAGAACATCTTTCTCATTGGCAACTCCAGAGAGCAAACAATTTTGCCCTGTGGAGCCTGGAAGGGAAAAACTGAGATCTTTTTCCATTTCTACAACCAGGAAGTTCTCCAGGATGCTCCTGAGATGCATAATCAAGGGAGTAATGTTACATTAAACAGTGAAAATTAAGCAAGAAAAGCAAGCAAAGAAGGAAGTAGCAACAAAATGAATTTTTCTAAAGCCCTCCAAAAGATTGGAATAAGTTGGCTGAATTTCCTAAGAAAAATAAACAAACCTTAAAAGAAGGATTTAATAGTTAATTGGAATTCCTGGAGAAAATGAAGAGAATCTGAGCTAATAATACAAATTTTTACTAGTCCCCTCATATATGTGACCAGGACGCCACAAATGCAAAGATGAAATAATGTCTTAATAGAATTCTGGCATAATGTATTGGAACTAGAAAGGGAATCTAGAAGCAACATAGGAAGTTGAAGACAGCACTGAGGCTAGAGGAAGAAGCCTTAGGGCATATCCCATCTCTGGCACTTTGGATAGCTCACTTTATCCTTCTGATCTCAGCCTCCTCACTTAGACTGTTGGATAGTCTCTAAGGAAATTTACAGTTTTCATCTATAACTTCCTGATTCATCTAGAACGATCCACTCATTTTATAGGTGAAACATTACAGAAAAACCTAGGGAATAAACAACAATAAATATTTATATAGAACCAACTAAGAGTCAGGTACTGTAATAAGTACCTTGAAAATATCAAAGTTAAAGTTAGAAAACTTAGATCATTAATAGGATAAGGATTGCATCTAAAACTTTCCAAATCCAATGGAGGTTGCCATCTAAATTACCTGTAATATCAAGAGGTTATGATTTGTCCAAATTGCTAGAGGATAATGGATAGAGTAAATGATTTAATCTCTATATGCCTCATTTATCTCATTTTTATTTTTTAAAATTGTTTTATCTTTTACTGGTCATACATGTATTTAACTTTTTAAATACATATTTCTTTATGAATCATGTTGGAAGAGAAAAATCAGAACAAAAGGGGAAAACCACACAAGAGTGAAAAAAATACAGAAAAAAAAAAAGTAAATAAAGCATGTATTGATTTACATTCAATCTCCATAGTTCCTTTTCTGGATGCAGATGACATTTTCTATCCAAAATTTATTGGGATTGCCTTAGATGACTTGTTGGAATCCTTACTAACTGCTAACTAATTAGAGTTGATCTAATCTTACAAGAAGATTTTGGCCAGAACCTGAAACAAGGTACTAAGTAGAACTAATTAATACAAGGCTTGTGTTCACACCTTTACTCATTGGAGTGACAAGTATGCTAGCTTCACAAAGTACACTTTCTAACTTCAAGGGAGTCCACACTTCCCTTAAAGCTCTTTGGGCCAGAGAGCACTATGGGAGAAAACCCATAATCCCATTCTCTCAGAAGAGTCAGATAAAAGGCCAGCGATGAGGGATCTAAGACAGAATATATTTTTTCCACTTGGCTGGCTGGTGGCAGAGAAGAGCTTTCAGAGGATAAAGCTACGAGTGAGAGTTCAGTGGACAACCAGATTCATCTTCATCTCAGACCACTGTAGTTGGCGGCTGGGCTCCCCAGAAGGAGACAAGAGAGACATTCCATCTCTGTGTTGGTTGGAGGCTGAAGAAAGCAGAGGCAGAGGCTGAAGGACAGAACCTTTGGATTTGGAGATATTCGGAGGGCTCTAAGCCTCTAAACCGGCTGTGTTTTGAGAAGAACAAGAACTCCAACATTTGAACTCATAACAATGACTAAAGAACCAAGTCTTTCATAGTTGATCATCGCACATTCTTGATGTTATTGTGTATTATGAATTCATAGTTCTGTTTGTTTCACTCAGCATCAGTTCATGTAAATCTTTCCAGACCTTTCTAAAATCAGCTTGTTCATCATTTTTATAGAACAATGATATTTCATTACCTTAATATATAACAATTTATTCAACTATTCCCCAATTGAAGGATATCTAATAATTTTTCAATTCTTTGCAACCACAAAAAGAGCAGCTACAAAAATTTTTGCACATGTGGGTCCTATTTCCTCCTTTATGATTTCCTTGGGATACAGACCCAGTATGTGCAGTTTGATAGCTCTTTGAGCATAGTTTGAAATTGTTCTCCAGAATGGCTGTATCATTTCACAACTCCACCAACAATGTATTAGTGTTATATCATCTTTATAATGGATTTAATAATAGCATCTAGATATAGAATCTGATAAGATAAAAATTGAATATTTAGCATAGTCCATGGCACTAATAGGTATATATAAATGGTAACTATGATAAAGATTATGGTGATGTGTCAGAACTGTGACTCTGAAGACTCTGTGACTCTGAAGAAGACTCAGGTCTTGAATGTTACTCAACTACTATGCATGCTACTTCTCTTTTTAGATTATCACACACACATACACATATGCACATATGCACATGATAAAGATGATGAATTTGAGAAGCATGAGATATACCATTGCAGAGCAAGACAAATTGTAGAGACAGAAGGATACTTGACATAAAGTCTACAAAAAGTACAAATTAATAGATCACCAAAGAGGAGATGAAATCTAAGTAATTTTTTTTAATTTATGAAATTTATGAGGTGATAATGAAACATACTTGTCCTCTTTCAGCAGAGAGGGAAGGGCCTACTAGGGCAGAATAGTGTATGCATTGTGAGATGTGTTCACTTTGTCAAAAATGAAATTGAAATCAGTGTGATGTGAAAAGTAAAAATCATTAATAAAGTTATAAAAACAATATGAATGGAAATTATTCCTCAAAGAGGTTTTGAAGTAATTGTCTTCTAAAGATCCTTTGACCTCAGAGTCTCTGATTACAGATCTAGTCAGAATTTTAAATATATGGGAATTGGGAGGGAGAAGCAAGAAAATCTTGCTGCTACTAAAAAGTGATGTGTGAAAAGCCACATATATATAAATAATTTGACTTCCAGACACTAGAGTCCCAAACTCAGGAGATAAAAATTCACTAGCACTAACATATATCTTTTATCTTCCATTTTATGGGAAATAATTCATGCCACTAATCCCTAACATCAGGCTCATTCCCAATAATTCGCCAACTTGTGCACATTGCAAAGCTGTCAGTAACACAGATGGATCATAGATAGAAAACCAAATATAATATGAAATTGCAATGGCTTTTTAGCATGACAATACTACTAAGAATTTAATTTGAGAGAAAATGACAATGGAATGAGAACTGGATTTCAGATACATAATTCAAACGCAGCATGTAGCTATTCATAAATAGTATTAGAAGGAGATATGCCAAAGCTAATGTGTAGAAAAATTGGATTTATGAAACTTGTTGTATTGTGCAGTGAGGTGGGGTATGGAGGCCCTAATCATGTAACTCCTCTGCAACTCTTAGAAATTTGTAAAATCCAGGAAATTAGGAAAATAATGGAAATAGTGTGGACATAAAACTAAGTGAAGACAAACCAAACATAAACAAGCAAACAGTAATCAACCAATGGCTTATTGCCCAACCCTCTCCTTCTATATACTTTCTCTTCCTAGGGTTTTCATGAATGAATTGATCTTGTGATTTTCCCCGTGCCTTTGTGACAAATGCTTGTGGATTTTCTTTGTAGATTCATTATTATCAAACTTTGGAATCCATTGTGACACATGGGAAACAAAGGCAGAGAACCGTCCAGCTTAACATGTCCACATGAAAGAAGGAACTGTGTACTAGGAGCACAGAATTACAGAATATAATAGCTCAAAAGATGTGGACTGTTAGTGGTGAAATGGAGAGAGAGGCTTCCAAGCTCTTATTGGTCTGATCAGCCACAGTCAAATCCATTGTACCTTGAGCAAGACATATTGATGCCATTTATAACCAAACTGTCCTCATTTGTGGGTGGAAACAAGAGCTCTGTTCTGACTCTATTCCTCTTTTTTCTTTAAATTCGTTCTTGGTGATCTTACCAGTTCTGTTCTCATTATCTCTATCTTCCTGCTTAAAATCTCCATGTAGATGCCCTATAGTCATCTCAATTTCATGAAGTCTAAAGCAGAACATATTAAAACCTTGCCTTGTCCTTTATGTTTTTCCTGTCAAGGTCTATAGCTACCTCCTAGCCAACACATTTACAGCATACTGCTTCATTTCCCCCATCCCCACATCCAATGAATTTCCAAGTCTAATTATCCATCTCTTCATTCATTCTCCAGCCAGTTTTTCTTCTTGTTGTTATTTGTTTTGTTTTCCTTTTCTGTTCACACTACAATATCCCTTGTTCAGGCCCTCATTACAATTTTCTCCTGGATCATTTGCATTGGTTTTATCTGTCCCTGCCTTCTGTCTCTTCCCTACTTTTCCATCTTCCACTCAAACTTAAATTGATTACTCCCAAACCATAGATTTGACTACATGACCCCTTTCCTCAAGAAGTAATAATGGCTGTCTTTTATCTCTGGATCAAATAAAAAATGTCTTGGTATTTAAAGTCCTTCAATGAATGGCTACCTCCCTTAGCTCACTGCATCTTATGCTCCCAAGGTAACATATCCTGAGCCAAAGTGATCCATTTGTTCTTCCTAATACATGAAATCTCAACTTTTACTTGTACTCATTTGCTCTCATACTTCATTGCTTAAATAACCTTTCTTTTTGCCTTTATTTCTCAGGATCCCTTAAGCCTCAAATCTATTTCTACTTTCTTGAATTTAAAAGACCATTCTCAATGCATATATAGGTGTTACACCTCCTCTATTACCACAATGAAAACATTAAATATTTATTTGGTATATAACCAATATATAGTTATTACCAAACATAATGCTTCCCCTTAATATAGTGCAGACTATTTGAGAGCACTGTTTATTTCATTTTTGTATTAGAATCTCCAATCCTAAAAACTAAGCTTGGTATGTAATATGTTGTTAAGGATACTTGCTGAAGAATGTGCAATGATCAACTATGAAAGATTTTGTTAATCTCTGTGGTTTAGTGATCTAAAGCAATTCCAATAGACTTTGGACAAAAAATGTCAGCTGCATCCAGAAAAAAAAAAAATTGAGGAAACTGAAAGTAAATCAACCCATGCTATTTCACTACTTTTTATTCTTTTTTTTTCTCTCCCATGTTTTTTTTTTTTCCTTTTGCTCTGATTTTTCTCTCCTGACAGGATTTATAAAACAATGTGTTAATTTTTTAAAAAATAATTTAATTAGAAAATAAAAAACAAACAAACAAAAAGAATGCTTGCTGATTTAATGACCAACTCTGCTAGCCAGATTTTTCTTTTACTTTATTAAAATTCTTTCTGGAACTAAAATCACCTTACTTCTCTGTATACCTTACTTCAAAGTAAAAAAAAAAAGCCCTCCATTTTCCCTTAGTTCTATCTGCAAATCATTTTCCTAGGCTCCCTCAAGGAAGAAGAACACACAAAAATGTATTATGTTCTATTAATTTACAGTATGTGTTTCTTTCTCTCAGCTAGGAGTTTTCTTTGATGTATGGAAAAATGCTTTTTAACAGGTTCTTTTGTGCAAAAGTCTATTATGCCCCTAATAGAGTTCTACTGACATGTCTCACACACAAAAAAGGTGAATGTCTAAAACATAAACATTAAAACATAATTCTAAAATTGGCAATTTTGCAAAGAAGGAACCATAACCCACTCCCATTTGAAAGGAGTAATTGTTATTTTAACAAGTGAACCTAAGACCCTGAAATGCAGAGTTGTTACTAGATGTTTTATTCATTTTCCAAATGGCAGTTTTGATGAATTATAGATGCCTGCATTTCCCCCTTGCAACACTGGAGAAATCTCTTAGCATTGTCTTTTAGCAAAAGACATATGCACCCACTCACACATTATCAGCTGGCAAGCCACTCAGCAGTCTAAGGGGAGGATATGCAGATAACCTATTGTCCCCTGGGCCACCCCACTTGTACAGAGTGGAGTCTCAAGGCCACAGCTTCAAACTATGAAATAAATGCTTACTGTCAAAATGAATTTGAGTTGGCTTGGGGTATTGGGGAGGTTGATACATTTAATGTGACTGTCAATGGAATGACAATGGACACCCCCCCCCCCAATACTTTACTTCTTTTTCTCTTTTCTCCCTATTTTTAAAACTATTCCCATTGTCTGAAGAGTCTGACAATTTACAGAATCTGGGATATTTCTTCCTCTAAGGAGAATTAAATGATTGTAGAAAGCTCAAGTAAAGGTAATAGAACCTGCTGCACAAGAATAGTTGGAATCCCCAGCTTTTGCCATTACTTGACAAAAAGAGTTCTTGATCTGAAGAGTGGAGCAAAGATTGAAGAGTAAAACCAGGAAGATGCTCAAACACTCCCAGTTTCCTTCAAAAACCACAGGAAATCAAGCCTCTGAAGAAAGTCTGATGGAATGAAACTATGCTGCAATTCAAGATAGATTGGAAAAAAACTTCAAGAAAGGTCAGAACACTAGGTGTTCAGGCCAGTTCAAACAGAGTCTGGGAAAGCCAATGTGAGGGTTTTAATCACATCAATCATCAACTAAGAACCTTATTCCTGGCTCAGTACAGAAGCAGATCAGTAGGGCAGTTTCCAGTCCCAACTCAGAAGGAAAATTCTGGGGAATGAAACAGTTCCTTGGAAAGAGCAGGCAAAAGGCAAACACAAGAGACACCTGTGCTCAAAGTCAAGGCTCAGAGCTATATAGGAAATTTGGAATGGTATCCCCTTTGCCCCAGTGTAAAAATTAAAAAGGCAGAAATATCAAAAAAGGAAAGAAAATAAGCAAGAAACAGAAAAGAACCTTGACCATAGAAAGTTATTATGGTGACAGGGAAGACAAAAACACCAACCCAGACAGGGACAAAATGTCGAAAGAGGAAATCTCAAAGAGTTTATGAATTGATCTCAAGCTCAAGAGGCTTCTTGGAAATATTTATAAAAGAGTTTAAAAGGCAATTAAGAGAGGTAGAAGAAAACATGAGAAAGGAAATGAGAGAGAGGTATGCATAGGGTATGCAAGCAGGCAGCAGCTTGGGGAAAAAAAGGAAAAAACATATGAAAAAAAAAAAAAAACAATTCCTTAAAAAGCAGAATTAACTAAATGGAAAAAGAGATACAAAATCTAACTAAAGAAAATCACACATTACAAACTAGAAGAGGTCAAATGCAAGCTAATGACTATATGAGATATCAACAATCAGTCAACAAACGAAAAACAATGAAAAAATGGAAGAAAATGTAAAATACCTCATTGGAAAAACAGCCCAACAAGATAATAGATAATATATAATAATAATGATATACATATTATTATTATGTTATATATATTATATAACATATATTATATATTAACATATTATAATATATAATATATAATTTAAAGGTTAGACTGTTTATATCCTTAGATTAAAAAAAAGGCAGAAATAGTAAATGCTTCCTTTTCAGATCACTATACAAAATTATATTCAATAAAGGGGAAAGGAAAAGGAGACTAAAAACCAATTGAAAAATTTAAAAATCTAATTCTAAAAAATGAGTGGATCAAACACCAAATCACAGAAACAACCTAAAATTTCAGCCAAGAGACTGACTGTAATGAGACAATATATCAAAACCTGTGGGGCACAGCTAAAGCCATTCTTAGAAGAAATGTTGAGTTTCTAAATAACTACACAAATAAAATAGAGAAAGAAGAGATCAGTGAATTGGGCATGCAACTAAAAATTTAGAAAAAGGACAATTAAAAAACATCCAATTAAATACCAATTTAGAAATTCTTAAACTCAAAGGAGAAATTAATAAAATTGAAACTAAGAAAATTATTAAACTAATAGAACTAAGTTGTTTTTCTAAAAAAGAAAAACAACAAAATACATAAACTTTTGCTTCTTTTGATTAGCAAAAACAAAGAAAACAAAATCACCAGCATCAAAAATGAAAAGGGTAAACTTATCACCAATGACAAAGAAATTAAAGCAATAATTAGGAACTATTTTGCCCAATTATAGGGCAACATATCTGACAATCTGACCAAAATGGATAAATATTTTCAAAAATATAAATTGCCTAGGTCAAAAGAAGAGGAAATAAATTACTTAAATAGTCCTATTTTAGAAAAAAAGAAATTGAACAAACCATTAATGAACTCCTAAAGGAAAAAAAAAATCTTCAAGCCCCCAATGGATTTACTAGAGAATTCTATAAAATATTTAAAAAACAATTAATTCCAATGCTATGTTTCAACTACTTGGAAAAAAAAGTAAAGCAGAAATCCCACCAAATGTTTTCTATGACACAAATATGATATTCATACCTAAACCAAGAAGCACAAACATAGAGAAAGAAATCCCCCTAATGAATATTGATACAAAATTTTTAAATAAAATATTAGCAAATAAATTACAGCAACTTATCAGTAGGATAATATACTATGATCAAGTGGGATTTATACCAGGAATGGAGGGCTGTTTCAATATCAGGAAAAGTATTGCCCTAATCAATCATATTCATAACAACATCAATAGAAATCATATGATAATCTCAATAGATGCAGAAAAAGCTTTTCACAAAATACAGCACTTATTCCAACTAAAAATAATAAAGAGCATAGGGATAAAGAGAACTTTCCTTAAAATAATAAGCAATGTCTATTTAAAATCAACAGCATTATTTGTAATGGAGAGAAGCTGGATGTATTCCCCGAAGTAAGAATGCCCATTATCACCATTATTATTCAATATTATATTAGAAATGTTGGCTTTAGCAATAAGAAAAGAAAAATGAATTAAAGGAATTAGAATATGCAATGAGGAAATAAAACTATCAATCTTTGCAGATAATATGATAATACAGAGAATCCTAGAAAATCAGCTTTAGCAAAGTTGTAGGATATAAAATAACCCCACACAAATCATCAGCATTTCCATATATTATTAACAAAGCTCATCAGCAAGAGATAGAAAGAGAAATTCCATTTAAAATAACTATAGACACCATAAAATATTTGGGTATCTATCTGCCAAGAAAAAACTAAGAACTATATGTATACAACTATAAGACACTTCTCACACAAATAAAAGCAGATCTAAACAATTGGAAAAATATAAACTGCCCATGGGTAGGTCGAGCCAATATAATAAAAATGACAATTCTGTCAAAATTGGTCTATTTGTTCACTGCTATAACAGTCAAACTGCAAAAGGTTATTTTATAGAACTAGAAAAAATAATAACAAAATTCATCTGGAAGAACAAAAGGTCAAGAATATCAAGGAAACCAATGGAAAAAAAAATACAAAGAATGGTAGTTTAGCAATACCAAACCTAAAACTATATTATAAAGCAGAAGTCATCAAAATCACTTGGTACTAGTTAAGAAATAGAGTGCTGGATCATTGGAATACATTAGATACATATGACACAATAATCAAAGCCTATAGTAATCCAGTATATGATAAAACCCCAAACTCCAGCTTCTGGAATAAGAACTCCCTATTTGACAAAAATTGCTGGGAAACCTGAAAAATAAAATGTCAGAAACTTGACATAGACCTACATGTCACATCCCTTACCTAATGTCAAAACGGGTACATAATTTGAGCATAAATGATGATACCATAAACAAATCAGGAGAACAAGGAATGAATTCTGATCATATCTTTGGAGAAGGGAAGAATTTATGATCAAAGAAGAACTAGAGAACATTATGAAAAGCTAAATGTACAGATGTGATTACATTAAATTAAAACTTTTTTGCACAAACAAAACACACGTGTGTGTGTGTGTGTGTACCTTGTATCTACATCATTGGGATGGAATTAGATTTGATATTTTATGAATATAGGAACTCCTAGGTAGCAACTGCTCACCTCTTTTATAATTTCTAGGAAAGAAGGGCCTAAAGCATTGATGTCATGAGGGCAAGGATGATGTCCTTGCCCAGGATCACACAGTCAGTATCTGTCAGAGTTTATCTGAAGTCTTATTAGTTCCAAATATAGACCTTTAGACACTATGCAACATTATCTCCAGCTTCCTATCTAGTAATAAATGCTGAATTGAACTGACCTAAATTCTGACTCCAAATTCAGCATTCTTCACACTATGCTATCTTGCTTCTTGGGAAGATACATGAGATAGTAGATAGACTTTTGAGTTAGAAATGAGGAAGACTCTTCTTTCCAAGTTCAAATTTGGACTCAGAAGCTAAATGTGTGACCCTGGGCAAACCACTTAACACTGTTTTCCTTAGTTTGTCACATATAAAGCAAACTAAAGAAGGAAATGGCAAATTATTCCAATATCTTTGTCAAGAGAACCCCAAATGGGGTCACAAAGAGTCAGACATGACCAAAAAATGACTGAAAAACAAACAAACAAAAAAAATGTTGCATTTCAAGGATATTAGAGAATGAAGAGTATGGGCAAGTGACTCAATGATATAATTTATTTAAATGATATAATTTTATATTGACTTATTATGCCTAATGGAAGAAAAGGAAAATGATATATATAAAAGAGAAGAATTAAAGGCAGCTCTAGGGGAATAACAGAAAGAGAAAAAGAGAGGAAATATGTAATGGATTTATGAATGGATTGACATGAATAAAAGGTCAAAGTGAGATAAAAGGGAGGGAGAAAAGAAAGAAAGGAGGAAGAGAAGAATGAGGAGAAAGGCAAGGAAAGAGATCGGGCTAAAGAATCACAAATCAAGTCAATACAAGGGGCATAAAGAGAATGAGGGAAAGAGCCAATGTAAAAGGAGAAAAAAATCAATAAATCAAAGAAATAACTGAATTTGTGAACAAAAATGTATGTTTATATGTGGGGGAGAGAGACAGGGAATGAATAACACAGCAAAATTGAACAAAGCATTTTTCTTTTTTGTCTATCAAGAAAGAAAACAAACATTAAAGAAGGTTCAAGAAGAAACAAAGCAATTTCTTGGGAGTTCTAGAAGGGGGTTTAGAAGGCAAAAATGAATTAATGGAAAGATTATTGTGTATCTTTGTAGCTGGGCATGGGTTTTGGCATTCACTAGGTACATGGTTTGATAAAGTCAACTAATCTCATTGAGCTTCATTTCATCTTTCCTCATCCATAAAATGACAGGATGTGACTCAATACGAAACTCAATTTCTGTTTTAGCTCATGCACTTAGGGAATTTCAGATGAGAAAGGAAAAAGAAAAACAAAAACAAAAGTATAAGAGCAAAGGATAGAATGAAGGCTCTTAAAAAGGAAAAAAAAAGGAGAAAGAGCCTACCCGGTGTGTTAGAAATCAATAGTAACATACAATAAACAGGAAATCAGTATTAAAGTCAAATGTTCCCTGAGCTGCAGGGCACAGAGCTGTTGTGTTCCATCACAAAGTGTGCTCAAGTGATAAACTGCCTAGTATTGTAAGGGACAGAATCATGAGAATAAGCCCCTATACTCTCACATAAATAGTTCCCACTATAACTCCCACAAGAAACATGCAATCTAGCTTTTGCTGAATCTCACATGCAGGGCCCAGCTCCATAGACACCTGCTGCTCCCACTCAATACACAATACAAGGCCAATAATCTGACATTGTTCCTTCAAAGTAATGAGCCTCCAAGGCAACCAGCCAGTGTTTCCCTTTAATAACTATATGAAAACCCGTACATCAAAATCCAGAGCACTTCTCCTGCAGAAGAAGCAATCAGCAGCCACATTCAAATCACCAATGCTTCATTGTATTAAGGAAATTACTCTACCCTTGCCAACAAGGAAAACTAAATAGCTTAGAAAGAGCAAATGGCCAATCTTCTCACGCTCCTGTATTCTTTATAACTCTCCAAAATTGCTATGGGTAGTGGAGGGAAAAGAAAAGGTACAATCAGGTCCCAAGTGGAATATTATATACAGTTCTTTTTCAAGAAAGATATTACCATCCTGGAAAAGCATCATGGCTTAGTGGATAAGAGACTTGGCCTGAATCTGGAAAAACTCCAGGATTAGAGAATGAGAGCTGAAAGGAGTCTTAAAGACTATCTACTTCAATCCTCACATTTTAAATGTGAAGAAAGTGATTCCCAGGGAGAAGTCACACAGGTCACAAAGTCAAAAAGGCAGATTTAGAGCCAAGATCCTATGACTTGAAAGCCCATGCTTTTTCATCCATTGCATGAAGGCTCTCTTTGTGTCCTGCATTTGATGAATACTTTCTGACTGAGTTCATCCCCTCAGTAACTTAGACAAGTTAAAGTAATAGTTGTCCCTGGGAGAGAGACTGGCTCCTACACTGAGGAAATCATGGGTCTGGACCAAAGACAAATCCAAAAGTTTGACAATCTAGAACATGTACAGAGGCAATTAGTATGGTGAGGAGACTAGTAATTATCTTGACGAAGAACTGGCTTGGAGAAGAGAAAAATGAAGGAGCAAGACTGGAGCAAATTAGGTTGGCTGGAGAGCATGCTCAATAGCTAGGAAGTTAGTGTTTGGGGCAAAAAATCATGAAGCCTGCTTTGGAGCCTTTCAAGTAAGGGTTGTCACAAGGAAGAAGGATTAGCTTTATTTTCCTTGGCACTAGAGGTCAAGGAAGAAATTTTAGAAAGGCGATTCCTAGCTGGAGGCCTTCCTTTTACAATGTTGAATTCTGGATAACCCTTGGTTTAAAAGTAGAAAATCATTTTAATCTTTAAGCAAAGATACACTCGTGGATGAAACACAACTGGAAACAGATTTTCTATCTCAAGAAATATTCTCTTACAAACACCTAATTGAATCTCTCAGACTTGGCAGGATGAATAGGCAGACAAACTTAAAAAAAAAAAGAAACAAACTTTTAGCAGACTAACCCAACCAACCACATAAAATTCCCTTCACTTTATTAGCATATTCTTCACTTGCCGTGGAGAGGTAGGGTAGCATACTTCATAGAGGGCCATCTTCAGAGTCATAATGATTTTGCTTCAGATCCCATCTCCAACATGTCAGCTGCATGATGATGGATGAGCCACTTAACTCCTCACTGAATCGGGCACCTAAGGCTACAAATTGCAGAACAATTACAGAGCTGCTTTTTAGGGAATTAGTTTCTTTCTTTCTTTTTTTTTTTTTTCTTTTACAAAGGAGTGCTATTTTATTTATTTGAAAATAGCTTCACAAGTTCAAGCAATTACAATGAAGAATCATAAATAAATGAGCCTTGAGGAGTTGGTTTCTTAAACCAGAGTTCTCTCCAATGTTAAAAATATACGATCACTTAAAGAAAAGAAAAGAAAAGAAATAAGAAAAGATAGAGAAAAGGGAGGGAAAAATTTATGTGCAAATAATGGTAGAAATTGGTACATATATATCCTGCCCCGGGGAACAGAGAGAGAACTCTGATAGTGACTTCTGGGGCCATATCATTGATAATTGAAATGGCAACTCATCTAGCAGGTGCGGTATAAACCTACTATATTGTATGTTGACATGAACTTGATATGACTAACTTTTTACAAAATTAATGCCACGAGTAAGAAGACCCTCTCTGGAGACCAGGGTAAGATAGGAGGGAGCCTGTCCCCAAGTATTAGAGTAAAATGTTTGTACTTTGGGGTATATCATCAAAGGAAATATCCCTTTGTAAAAATTTATTTACAGTAAATGGCTAAATGGCTGGGACTCAAATCACTGATGTCCAAAAGTGAGCAAGGGGAAGATGAGACAGCTGGTAGAAATATTTGAGGGAAGATATTTCAAAATTGCTAAGGATATCTTAGAATCCTGAGGGGCAAATGTATCCATTGTAGAATTGAGAATCAGAACATACTTCCTAGCTAAAGGCAATGACTTAGAAAATCTATGATGTCCCTGGAAGCTCCAGATTGTCATTGTTTTATTTGCTTTCACACATATGAAAAAAGACTATCCTAATGAAAAAACATTAAAAAAAGCTTCCCATACCCCCAAAAAATCCTCCGGACTTACTTTTGAATTTTTTGTTTTTTTTCTCCTTAGCTTTTAAATTCTATTTAATTGCTCTGTTAATTACTTTCAATCTATTTTAGTTTTTATAAATAAATAGCTTTTGCCTAACCAGAGGGACATTTTGAAGTGCTTACTATTTCTGGGTGAATGATGTGAAATGTTCTTGCTGAAGTTTGCAAATTCTTAGTTCAGCACATAGGTTATCTATCATTCTACTTCATTATTAGCCATCTTATTAACCATCCTAGTTTTATTTTTTTTTTGCAGGCTAACTCTTTTTAAGGGCTTTTGAAATTTATTTTAAACTTGAATACAAAATAAGAAAATATATATATATATGTATATATATATATCACATCATAGAGAGGATTCAACATAAAATAATAAATTTCCACTTCAAAAAAAAACCTATATAAGAAATACTACCCATTGTTTTCAAAACTGTCCAGGTTTTCTTTGCTTCCCTTATAGGTTTTCTCTTGTTTTCTTCTGTGGACTTTCCCACCCATTTTCCCTCCTCCTCCAAGAAGACTACAATTAGGCATTGATATATATATATATATATATATGTTTGTGTATATGTATATGTATGTATGTACATGTATGTGTGTATATTTAGTCACCCCCACCGTATTCATCAGTCCAAATCTTCTTTCAAACTACACAAAAAGTGACAATCATAAAAGAACTGAATATATTTTCATAAACTGTTTGACCTTATTGAATCCCTTATAATTGGTCTATAATATTTCCTTTATATTTATCCAAGCTGTTATATTTTGAATTTATTTTTATTCTTTTGCTTTATTAAATAGTATATTATTCCAAGATCTATAGTCCTTCCACATAATTAGCTGCAGGTCTTGTGCAATCCTTATTGTAGCTCCATGAATTTTTTTTTTTTATTCCTTTTTTGTTGCTTCTAATATTTTCTTCCTAACCTGGGAGTTTTAAAATTTTGCTCTGATATACCTATAACTTTTTCCCAAAATCTCAGGTGGTAATCAGCAGATTTTTTTTTCTTTTTCTGCTTTATTTTTTTGTTATATAACTCTGGGGCATTTTTCCTTGATAACTTTTTATAATATTATACCAAAATACTTTTTAAAATCATAACTTTTAAGTCAATTTGACTTCTTAGACTACTTCTCCTTGATCTCCACATCAGTTTTTTTTATTAGACATTTCACATTTTTTCATTTAATTTTGTTTTATTATTTCTGTATTAAAATGTCATTAACTTCCCTTTGCTCGGTTCTAATTTTCTTTTTTTTTTTTAAAATTTTATTTTATTTAATAATAACTTTGTATTGACAGAATCCATGCCAGGATAATTTTTACACGACATTATCCCTTGCAATCACTTAGGTTTCGTTTTTTCCCCTCCCTCCCTCCTCCCCCCCCCCCAAGATGGCAAGCAGTCCTATATATGTTAAATATGTTGCAGTATATCCTAGATACAATACATATTTGCAGAACCGAACAGTTCTCCCGCTGCACAGGGAGAATTGGATTCAGAAGGTAAAAATAACTCGGGAAGAAAATCAAAAATGCAATAGTTCACATTCATTTCCCAGTATTCCTTCTTTGGGTGTAGCTGTTTCTGTCCATCATTTCTCCAATGAAACTCAGTTAAGTCTCTTTGTCAGAGAAATCCACTTCCATCAGAATACATCCTCATACAATATCGTTGTCGAAGTGTATAATGATCTCCTGGTTCTGCTCATCTCACTTAGCATCAGTCCATGTAGGTCTCTCCAAGCCTCTCTGTATTCATCCTGCTGGTCATTCCTTACAGAGCAATAATATTCCATAACATTCATATACCACAATTTACCCAGCCATTCTCCAATTGATGGGCATCCATTCATTTTCCAGTTTCTAGCCACTACAAACAGGGCTGCTACAAACATTTTGGCACATACAGGTCCCCTTCCCTTTTTTAGTATCTC
The DNA here is from genome assembly GCF_016432865.1 of Antechinus flavipes. Classification (NCBI taxonomy): domain Eukaryota; kingdom Metazoa; phylum Chordata; class Mammalia; order Dasyuromorphia; family Dasyuridae; genus Antechinus; species Antechinus flavipes. The sequence continues at coordinate 219,208,454 of NC_067403.1, read as the reverse complement.
TTTGGGGTATAAGCCCAATAGAAACACTGCTGGATCAAAGGGTATGCACAGTTTGATAACTTTTTGGGCATAATTCCAGATCGCTCTCCAGAATGGCTGGATTCGTTCACAACTCCACCAACAATGCATCAGTGTCCCAGTTTTCCCGCATCCCCTCCAACATTCATCATTATTTTTTCCTGTCATCTTAGCCAATCTGACAGGTGTGTAGTGATATCTCAGAGTTGTCTTAATTTGCATTTCTCTGATCAATAGTGATTTGGAACACTCTTTCATGTGAGTGGTAATAGTTTCAATTTCTTCATCTGAAAATTGTCTGTTCATATCCTTTGACCATTTATCAATTGGAGAATGGCTTGATTTTTTATAAATTTGAGTCAGTTCTCTATATATTTTGGAAATGAGGCCTTTATCAGAACCTTTAATTGTAAAGATGTTTTCCCAGTTTGTTACTTCCCTACTAATCTTGTTTGCATTCGTTCTGTTTGTACAAAGGCTTTTTAATTTGATATAATCAAAATTTTCTATTTTGTGATTGGTAATGGTCTCTAGTTCATCTTTGGTCACAAATTTCTTTCTCCTCCACAAGTCTGAGAGATAAACTATCCTATGTTCCTCTAATTTATTTATAATCTCGTTCTTTATGCCTAGGTCATGGACCCATTTTGATCTTATCTTGGTATGTGGTGTTAAGTGTGGGTCCTTGCCTAATTTCTGCCATACTAATTTCCAGTTATCCCAGCAGTTTTTATCAAATAATGAAATCTTATCCCAAAATTTAGAATCTTTGGGTTTGTCAAACACTAGATTGCTATAGTTGACTATTCTGTCTTGTGAACCTAACCTTTTCCACTGATCAACTAATCTATTTCTAAGCCAATACCAAATGGTTTTGGTGACTGCTGCTTTATAATATAATTTTAGATCAGGTACAGCTAGACCACCTTCATTTGATTTTTTTTTCATTAATTCCCTTGAGATTCTCGACTTTTTATTGTTCCATATGAATTTTGTTGTTATTTTTTCTAAATCATTAAAATATTTTCTTGGAAGTCTGATTGGTATAGCACTAAATAAATAGATTAGTTTAGGGAGTATTGTCATCTTTATTATATTTGCTCGGCCTATCCAAGAGCACTTAATATTTTTCCAATTATTTAAGTCTGACTTTATTTGTGTGAAAACTTTTTTGTAATTTTGCTCATATAATTCCTGACTTTCCTTTGGTAGGTAGATTCCCAAATATTTTATGCTATCAACAGTTATTTTGAATGGAATTTCTCTTTGTATCTCTTGCTCTTGGATTTTGTTGGTGGTGTATAAGAATGCTGAGGATTTATGGGGATTTATTTTGTATCCTGCTACTTTGCTAAAATTATGAATTATTTCTAATAGCTTTTTAGTAGAATCTCTGGGGTTTTCTAGGTAGCTCAGTTCTAATTTTCAAGGAATTATTTTCTTCCTTAAGTTTTAGGATCTCTATTTCAAGATGGGTTCATTTCTTTTCATAATTTTTTACATTGCTTTTTTTTGTTTTTCTAGTTTCCCTTCAATCTCTCATTTAATTTTTAAAGTTTCTTTTAAATACTTCTAAGAAATTTTTTTTTTTTTTTTTTTTTTTTTGTGCTTAGGACCATGTGACATTTTTATTGGGAAAAAAAAAAAAAGAGTGGCTTTTTAAGCTCTATTATCCTCCTTTAAATATGAACCCTGATCTTTTCTATCCCCATAGAAACTATCTATAGTTGGATTCTGTCTCTTTTGCTTACTCTTTTTATCTACCTACCTACAGAATTGAATAAATTGAGTGATGACCTCTCATAAGAATGTGGCCTTGACTTATACCCTAATCATAACTTGAAACATTGCAATAACAAGTTGTGCTATAAAAAAGCCATAGGTGTTTGCTTATCTTAGATAAACCTACATAGATCTCCTGTTCCCCCTGTTCTTTTCATCATAATTATCATTAAGTTCCTAATATGGTAAAGAGCGCATCATTGGCTAGTATTCTTTGTCTCTGTATAGATTTTCAGTTTCAGAATGTAAGCCTGGATTCCCTGGCCAATGGAAGAAAAGATCATAAGGGGAAGGGAGCTTCCACATTAGGTTCTATATAATCCTGTGTTTTGCAGCTTGTGCTTTGCAATCCTATACTGACACTGCTGTCATTGAGAGTTGACCTTTCTCATGAGATTGAGATCATAATAAATCCATTTTTCTTTTTAGTTTTAGAGTCTCTGATTTTTATTTGGGTAAGGGTCACTTTATGTATTGCTTTATCTTATTTTTAACAACTATTATTGCTAAAATATCCTGAGGTACAGGGAATTATGCCTTAAGCCTTTGGTCCTTCCAGATCTGCAAACCTCCCAGGTTTCAGAACCAAAATGAGGTATAGAGAGTCATGGTTCATAGTCTGAAAGAATTCAAAGAGATTCTCTCAAAGAAAGAGTTTATTTACACCATAGCTGATGGGCTAGTCTCTAAAGGAAGTCTAGCAAGTAAGTTCAGGGAGAGCTTTATATACTGAAAATTTGGGGCTCAGCTAGCAGGCTAAAAGCCTACAAGATTGTAAATTGCAAAAGAGAGATAAGAAAGAGCCAGAATGTCTTTTCATTTGGGTAAGGAGACAGGATGTCTTTTAGCAAAGTACTGTCAATCAGACAGGATGAGTTTTTTGCTGAAGACAAATAAGGAGCAACAGATGAGAGGGATTTTTTTTTTTTTTTTTTTTTTTTTTGCTTCACATTCTTTAGCTAGATATGCAGGTGTGAGTAGACCTTCAGCTCTGACCCATTGCTAGGACTTAACTTTGGCCATTCCTCTCTTCTCTTGTGCCATAGCTAGAGCCCCATTTCACTATCACAAAAATGATCCTGCTTCCTAGCATCCCTGAAGGTGACTACCCCTCTCTTCCCTGGAACTGAAATTGTAGACTATGTGGGCAAGTACCCACAGTGGGATCCCCATCCCTTGGCTATTGCACACATCTAGTGTGTCCTTTCCCCCTACATCAGCAGCCCATCCCTGGACATAACTGATCAGCCTGACTGTGCTGGGTGCCTCTTGACAGTTGGAAGTCCTTCAATCTTCTCTACATGTTTACCTCTAGATTTCCTTCTTAAGGATCATGCATTAAACCAATTGGGCCCTTTTTGATTGCCCAACAATAGGTCCAAGGACAATATAAATAGCCATTTGTTTCTGTTATGGCTAGATACTCTAAGGGTCTCCCAGATTCACTTTTTTTCTCCCTTTATGACTATTTTTATCTCTTTTCTTTCTTCCTTACCCTTCCCTTCATCACTGAATGGGCCATTGCTAAAGTCAAAGTGAAACCTGTCAAAGACAGCTTAAAAGGACTCCCACTCCATTCAATTGTCCTCATCTATTCTGGCCAGTGGACTTGGATGGTTTTGGAGGACAAAATGGAGCTGGTAACTTTACAAAGTCCCTCCTCACTTAAATCCAATTCCTTTGCATGTTGTGACATCCCCTCCCTGATACTGTTTTCTCTTGGAGAATGAAGGACAAACAATAGATAATTTGGCGATCTCCCATACACACATACCATCCATGAGCTGAAAGTTTCTAAGGTTCAGGTAGCCTTCTAATCCCAGCTACAACTAGACTTGTTCTACTTAGATTTCAAAGAGCTGGCCCGGAGGTGTTTGCTCTTCACTCAGGTCAAATCTCTGCAGCTCTTTCTGAATTTTTTAGGAGAATAATTGCTTTATTTTAACTTTTGTTTATTTTTGCTGCTCTACTTTTCCTGTGAGGCAATGTTCTGTCTTTTTCTGTGGAGGAAATTTGGGGAGCCAAGACTTTTCTGAACCACTCTGCAATCTTCCCAGAAGTCTCTCCCATTCTTGTTTTATAATAATTAACATAATTATTGAGGGGGTGGAGGAGAATATATTTTAGAAAAACTTATTGACTGCTTCCCATGTGTCTGAGTCTGTCTTGTAGCCTATTCTCGCTCCTGCTGAGTTCCTTCAGGAGGCAGCTCCCTTTGAAATCTGTGGGATCTGCATTCTCCATCAGAAGTGGATGACTAGAGTGTCCTTGTTTGCTTCTGAAAAGTTTAGCAGCCAAACTTCAAATCTGAGGTGAAACTGTGTAGTTAGTGTACTTTGTCATGGAAAGTCTGGTTTCTCTTTTATAATTTTTTCACCCTTTTCAATTCTTCCTTTCTTGAACCACAGCAGTGAGGAAAACAATCTGATAAATTTCATCATGTTGTGCTACAGTTCTCTTTTATTGTCTCGCCTCAGTTTCCCTGAATTGTTCTGTTATTGTGAGGCATCTCAAAAGAATCTGCAGGTTTGAACCCATCTCCAAGTCAAAGGCAAAATTTATTATAATTGTAATGTCACCTGAAAGGGGCTATGTTCCAAAAGAATTTAGTAAAATATAAGGAGCAAGAAGATAAATTTATAGGAAAAGAGAGAGATCTGCTTCTTCATATCACTGATATGCTAATTTTATGGTTTAGAGATAGAACTGAGGAGTGGTCTGGTAAATACCTCATCATTTGTCTCACAAACCCTGTTCTCACTCACCAACATATTGTCATCTGGCAGTCAGCAATGTTTGTAGTACTATACCATAGTATTCCTAAGGCCAGGAGACTTTAGGATCATTGACAGATTTTTATAACAATAGCATTCTAAGGTCAGGGGACCTCAGAATTACTGCTGTATTTCTCCTAGAAGCTGCAGCTTATCAATAGTGCCTTTGCTCTTATCTTCCACTCAAGATGCCTGATATGATGCATATCACATGATGGTATATAGTTTGCAATTAAAACATTACAGATGAAAGTTTGATTAAATTGAAGAAAACAAAATTTCCAATACTTTGGAAATACTCAATACATTTTTGTTGGTTGATTTATTATTTATTAATCTTGATCACATATATTGTCTTAGACATTGGAATATAAAGACAAACATGAAATAGCCACTACACTAAAGGAGCTTAAATTGTGTCAGGAAAGGCAACACTTACCCATAAGTATGAGGAAAACAAATATGAGATAATGTTAGTGTGGAACCATATAAAACCAAATAGGGAATCAGGAGAGTCCTTATATCTAAAGCAACATTTGAAGTGAATTTTTTTGTTGTTTTTAACAATGTGTGGCTATAACTTGTGTGTATGTGAAATTCATTCTATATAATCTCCTACAGTAAGTACACATATATGTATACATATACACACACAAATATGTATAAACAGAATTTAGTGCATGTTATTGATAGTATTTTCATTTTCTACATGAGGAAAACTTATGTTAAAATAGCAAAAACAAGGTGACCAAATTTATCCCATTACTTTCAGAGATATTACTCAAATTCAAATCTCTTCACTTCAGATACAGTAGTTTTCTTTCTAATTTAAGTTCAATTCATTATATATCTATCTATTCTGGTTATCTATACCATTTATCTATCTATAGATCTACCATCTACAATCTTTCATTTCTTTCTCTCTTTGAGTCTGAGTCTTTCTTTCTTTTTATTTTTTTATTTACCCCTAGCTATATTGATCAGTATCAGATCACATAGATCAATTGCTAGAAGGTAGATTACACACATACACATACATACAAACACAAGTGCACATGTGTATGTGTATATATGTATATATTATGTGTCTATATGTATCTGTATATCTATGTATCTATATCTATATTATATACATATGTGTATATATATATATAGAGAGAGAGAGAGAGAGAGAGAGAGCAAGAGGAAAAAAGAAAGAACTGAAAAATGACTGAACAACAAAACATCCAGTTTTAATTCTAATTGTGAGCAGCAGAATCTCAAACTTTCTTATTTATTGTAGGAGATCAAAAAAATTACAGTGCTGTGAGTAAGCTAAGAAGACTAATACATCATTTCAGAAAAAAACATCCCATTATTTTCTGTTGATTCCCTGTCACAGCTTTTCCATAGCTTTCCCTATGTGGTATATCACTACACTAAATCCATTTTTCCTAGATAGGGTTCTCAATCTTTATCCCCAGGAAACATGACAGAATTATCCATCCTCTATTTCTTTAGGGAAGCAAAATCCCCTTAAGCAGTGGGATCCATACACAATTTTCTAAGAGTTCAAACTGACTACCTAAACCAACATTAATGACTTCAAGTTTTTTCAGGGAATTAAATCACACAAGCTACTTACACTTAGTAGCAAAATAGTTTGACTATAAGAGTCCACAGGACAATTCAAGTATAACATCAGCCCTATGTTCTGTTTCTATTACCCCTGAAGTCTTATTATAATTGTACATAAATGTAAACAGACGGAGATGGAGGTGGTCCTGGTCAATAGCCCTTATGAGCACTGCATCCCTTTCAAAAAGGTGGGGTTTTAAAGACAGGATTATGGCCTGGACCTGTGATTTCACTGATATAGATAATTTCAGAGTGAAAAGACTCCTCCAATCAATTCAGGTTGGTAACTTTTCTTCAATCTGTTCTCTTAAAGAGGATTTGCTAGAGCACAAAAAAAAATAATTAGCAGCCTAGGGTCACACAATCAATGTGGGTCAGATTGATCACCTGAAACATTAATATATACCCTAAATTTGGAAAATGCACATTTAAGGGATTCAGAGGAAAAGAATGTCCAAAATTTTACCGGGGAAATCAGCCCTAGAGGAATGTTTAAGAAAGGAATTCCAAAAACGCCAAGGAAAAAAATTCTAACAACAAGGAAAAATTGAATTTGTCTAAAGAGATTACTAGAGATAGACATCTTTTGTTATTGCTGTTTGATTGTTTCATTGATGTCCAAACTTATTATGACCTCATTTGGGTTTTTTGTAGCAAAGATACTAGTTTGCTATTTCCCTCTCCAGCTCATTTTACAGATGAGGAAACTGAAGCAATGGGTTAAGTGACTTGCCCAGGATCACAGGCAGTAAATACAAATTTGAACTCAAGAAAAGGAATCTTTTTGACCCCAGACCCAATTCACACCAATGAATAGACATGGAACTCACCAGATTAACAGATTTTTTAAAATGAACAATAGATAGAAGGCAGTTAGGTAATAGAGAGAGGAAAAAAGAATATAATAAATGTTATAAACAAAGTGTCAGCAATATTAAAGGTCAGAATAAACTGAGATTGGTTTAGAAAGCTAACGACAATAAAAATGACATTTTAAAACCTGAATGAGGATTTTGCTAAGCAGTATTGGAAGAAAAGAAGAATCAAAAACAGTATAAGATTTGAGGAAGATCTGATGATAACAGACATCAAAGAGAAGATTGAGATGCTTGATTATTATTTAATTTCTGTTTTTCTCTGAGAATAAATTTCCACTTGAAATGACAAAAATTGCTACCAGTAAATTGGTATCTCAGATAAGAAAGAAAAAGTCAAGAGAGAACTTTGTCAAATTGAATTTCCATGAACAGGATGCTTGAGCCTTGAAGTTTGTTAAATCGATGCTAATGATTTTTGAATCACCATGGAAAAAGGGAAATGCATTAGAATGTATGACCTTGGACAAATCATTCAAATTAGGTAGGTTTTGGTTTATTTTCTAAAATGGGAGAAGTTGGACTTGTTTGAACTTAAAGGTCCCTTCCATTGCTAAAGGATATAGGTCAGCTGAGCAGTACTAAGTTTCATAACATTATGTGTGGAATGTGTGTTGGGAGATATTTGGGGGAAAGTTTGATAACTATTTGTTATTAATATCATAGAAGGGATTCTTATTCATGAAGAATTAAACTAGTTGGCTTCAGGGTCCTTCCAATTCTGAGAACTTAGGATTCTATGTCCAATGATAACTATTTCTGAATTGGAGGGAGGGAGGGAAGAAGGGAAAAAAAGGAAAAAAGAAACTTACACACTAACTTTGTTGTATATTGGAGGGAATAGAGAGTTGTAAATGGTACGTTTCAAGTTTCATGTATAATCTTTTCTGTTTATTGTGCTGCATTGTGCAAATACTCTCTACAAAAAACAAACAAACAAATTTAAAAAAATAAAATAAAAAATAAAGGAAAGTTTGGAAGAAGGATATAATGGCAAATTATGAATTCTGCCCCTGGAACCTTCCAGAGGGATTTGATAATGTGGGCCAAGCATGATAGAAACAACCACACCAATAAAAATAGCAAAACTTTAAATTCTGAAGATTCAATATCAACACCCACTTACAGAGCACTGAGGTGGTGTGTTATTTTGGAAAAGGCATTTGTTACTTATGAACAGTGCATGCTTTTAGAAATAAATTCAAATATTTTGTAATTGTGATACTAACCTTCTAGATGATATCAAAGGATCTCAATAATTCTTACTGCTAAATAGATCTAAAAGCTTAATCATTCTCATTTAGTGAATGATCAATAGATCACTAAAGGTTAAGGAATTATTGTTGTTCTTTTTTGATGTGTGCCTCTCTGATGAAAATCAAAAAGTCAATTTTTTTAAGGGATAGAATCTATTAAAAAGAAAGGCTTGCTTGGACCTATGTCATAAACACAAATTAGGCAAATGGCTACATTTTTTTTTCAAATGTGTCAAATTTTCAGCAGCTGAGTCTTATCCAAATTTACACAGTATTGATTCTATACTCTTACTGATATAATGACAAAGTTAATCTGTGATAATTTCTCAGTTGGAGTTCCAATAATAAGGAATTACATATTTCTTATTTTTTTACATTTTCTTTTTTTTTTTTTTTGTAAGTAGCATTTCATTTTTCCAACTACATGCAAAGATAGTTTTCAACATTTCACCACTGCAAAACTTTGTGCCCTAAATTTTTCTCCCTTTCCATTTCCTCTCTCCTCATCATGACAGCAAACAATTTCATATAAATTAAACATGTGCAGAGATTATGTATTTCTAAAACCAAAACATTAGGGCTAACTGAAGATAAAATCATTAAATGAATAAAATTGTTGTAGTATTATTATTCATTCCCTTTTGTGTCCTTGTCATTTTCCCCATAGTGACCTTCTAACATTCCTCAGGCATAGAACATCTTTTTGCCTCTTTCTATCAGTCTCTGGTAATAAGAAAATTCATTCAGATTAATAGATCTCATTCCACTAAAGTATTTCATTAATTTTTTTTCAGTTTTATCTGACTCTTTGTGATCCTATTTAGGGTTTTCTTACTGAATACTGAATACTTCTCCAGCTAATCAAACAAGTGAGAAAACTGAGGCAAACAGTGAGATTTTCCCAGAGTCGTAGAATTAGTAAATATCTGAGGCTGGATTTGCACTCAGAGATTAGTCTTCCTGAATCCAGGACCAGTACTTTATTTACTGTGCATGTAGAGGCCACTGATAAAATTACTAAAGTGAGTGATTTCCTTTTAAAGTAGTCTTAGGAAGAAGATCTGAATAATACTGATGTGTAAAACCAAATAAATAAATAAATAAAAAGCAAAGAAACAAAGCCTGAATTACAGAAATGTGGGTATCAGAAAGTTTATGGGGAAAATTATTTTTAAGGAGATGGGAATCTTCTGGAGCTCTGAAATCGCATCACATATGCAGTTAACAGATGTGCTTTATGCATCTATGCATGTAGTTAGCCTTTTTTCTTAGCTTAGCGATGCCATGAATGAAAAATCTTAAAATACCTCATCTTTGATCTCAATGCAAATATTGATTAGGCAGTTCAATCAGCTAGATTCTTGCTCTCATACCAGGGAGGGAGTATATTGTGATTCTCTCCACAAACCTAGAAATAAAGATTTTTTTTTTTAATACACTGCTCTTGGTTCATCCTATCACAGTCTTTTGTCAATAAGCTGAAAGCTGTGTGGGCCCTGTCTTTCTTTTGTGATACCCTTTGAAATGACCAGCACGCCAATGAAATTTCCCCAGGGTTTTCGAAAGGACTGCAGGTACTAGAAGGGAGCTCAAGTGAGCTCAAGCCTATTGAGTAGTTGATTGGATTTTCCTATTTATTTTCCCCATTTGACATTTTGATGGTTTGCTTTGTATCTACTGCTGGGCAGAACGCAAAGAAAGGTTAAGCTTGTAACATTTTGCTGAGATGTCATTTACACAGTCTTCAGTATTTCCATGCACCTCTAAGCAGGCTCTGAGAAAGCCTCATTTACCTTCCAACCACCTGCAAGTAGTTTGCTGAAATGCATTTCTCAGCACCTTTCCAAAGCTATAGACTTGCAACCATATCATATGTGGGCTTATGAGAAGTACATTTTCTTTTTTCTGTAAAGGAACTTAAAAGTTTATAGCGTAATATATTCCAGCTTTATATATGTCGAAACAGGAGAAAAAATTCTTCTGCCTCACTGTCTTGTCATGGAGGAGTGACTTGTGTAACAACAAATTATGAGCTATGCTATGCAGAGTTACACAAGATACACGAGTGATAGTCAAGAATTCTGACAAAAGGTGTTCTACTGAAGAAGGAAATAACAAACCACTCCAGTATCTTTGCCAACAAAGATCCATGGCATATGATGGTCCTTGAGATGACAAAAATCAGACAAGACTGAATCACTGAACAAGACAGAAAAACAAATAGGAAACGAGATTAAATGGCCTAAAATCAAATTAGTCAAGTAGCCAGCTTAAAATTAGATTAGATAAAAGATAGATGATAGGCAGACTGGGAAAAAAAAAAAGAGATGACAGATAAGAAATAGTTGATTTAAATAGATAATAGATATGATAGATAATAGAGGTAGATTAGATAAATATACAATAGAGAATTGACAGGAAGAGAGATGCAATATAGTTGACAGTGACAGACAATAAATATGAAGAGAGGGAGGGAGAGAAAGGAGATAAGCACACTAAGTTTCAGATGGGATTTTAAATAGAATAGAATGAGATTTGGATCACTGAACTTGATGGAAACAACAACAGATGGGAGACTTGGGTTCAAAGTGAATTTCTGCCACTGAAACTCAGTTTCTTCATCTGCACCATAACACCTATTTGTGAAGATCCACTAAAGTGACATGAATAAAATGTTTTATAAACTATATATTAGTTATGTAAACAATAAAGGATAGATTGCAATGACTGCTTATGGAAGCCACTGGATAAAATGAATGTTGTGGTCACTTTCAGATTTAATATTCTATGATTCTACATCTCTGAGGAAACTTCCTCTAATTGTGTTCTCCCTTTTTTGGTAAATATGCAACTGTGTAAAGAAAAAAGAGAGAAAGATGATCTTTTAAAAGTTATCAGCATAAGAAACATATGGGGAAAATCACAAAGGGATTCTCTAGGGAACCAATCCTCATTTTAGAATGTGATGACTTGTCATTGAATATTTTGGGAGATGCGCTTATCATTATGCAAGGAACTTTTCAAAAAACTGAAAAGAACTTTTGTCCTACTCAACAATGACTGTGTTGGCAGCCTAGATCACGTTGTTCTCAGATCCAGAAAGACTTAGAACAGAATTGACTTTAATTAGTTAGCATTATCCAGTGAAACTCTCTCAACCCAGCTGAATTATTCATGTTGGAATGTGACTTCACGTGTAATAACCCAGGTGGAAGTAGGAGTTGCTCATGGTTTATCAGCTACAGGAGCCAAAGATGCAGACAATGATATTCTGTGACTCAATGAATAGAATTTGAACATTGTCCTTCTGAGCAAGATTACAGGGCCTCTTCATGTTACTAACAAGCATTTTTTTTTTCCTTCACAAGCCTTTATAAATAGTGGAGCCACTTCATAAAATAAGCAATCATGGAGTGTGTCAAAGCAAAAATTTCTAAGAACAACAGAGGGGTGTGTGTGTGTGTGTGTGTGTGTGTGTGTGTGAGAGAGAGAGAGAGAGAGAGAGAGAAAGAGAAGAGAGAGAGAGAGAGAAAAGGGGGAGAGAGAGAGAGAAAGAGAAAGGGGGGAGAGAGAGAGAGAATTAAAATAAAGGGAGAAGAAGAATTAGAGAGAATAAGAGACAGAACATAGGAGAAGAGGGAGAGAGAATAATATGCATTCAGTAGATAGAGATCTGGCTTCAAGATAGGAAAATATAGATTCAAGTCTCCCCTTAGACACATGCTATGTAACCCTGGTCAAGTCATTTGAAATTGCTGTGCCCTTGGAAGTTCTCTAAGGTAAAATAAATTCAGAGAAGACACCAATCTGCAAAGGTTGAAATAACTTTCTTACCCAGGATTTCTCTATACCAGGGAAATCATAGGTGCAGTCATTATCCCTATTTTTATCTTCAACCCAGAAAGAACCTGAAGGGATATATGGCTCAGTTGCCTATTCCAGTCAAGTAAACCATTATCTCTCTTATTTGAATGAGGCACCTAGGGCCCAGAGAGAGGAGTAACGATTAATCCAATATGATACAGCTAAAAAGAAAATGTTCTAGGACATAAATTTTATCTTGTAGTTCAATGTTCCTTCTATCTTTGTTCATTCATTCATTCATTCATTGATAAATGTATATAGAGAACTTATTAAATGAAGACTGGTGCTAGAGATATGAGGCTAAGAACAAACCACCTCCTATTATCACTGACCTTACTATGTAGTAGGGAACAAGCAGATACACAAATAATTATAATAATAATGAGAGAGAGAGACATAGAATGACAGAGGCAGAGAGAGATAGAGACAGATGCAGAAAGAACAGACACCTAACAAAGACAGAGAGACAGAGACAGACAGAAGTGATAGACAGCAAAAGAGAGTGATACAAAAACAGAGAAACAGAGACAAAGAAACATAAAATACATCAAGAAAAGATCTGTGAGAAATTCGAGATGAAAGACATCCATTTCAACATAAAATAAGCGGAAAAGAAGTCTCTTAAGGACTTAATGGAGGAAAGAGGCTCTGAAATGGGCCAAGAGGAAAAAGAAGCATTCCAACTGGGAATAACACAAGGTGGGAAAGGAACCTATATTATATGTAAAATTGACAAACAATTCATCCAATTCTTAATGAATGCCATAGTTCTCCAAATAGCTGATATCAGTGTATTCTGGTTAATATTATATTGATCATGTTATAAAACTATTTTTTTCTAGTCTTGTATTTTTAATTAATTCTTTGTATGACAATAGGCACATCATAACTCTTCTCTAAGGTTCAATTTCCTCCTCTAAATATAAAAAGATAGATATTACTATATGGTATCAAAGGTCTCTCCCAGCACTGTCATTCTAAGGTTCTACTATGAGGCAGTATTATATAGTTTATAGACTTGTTCTTGGAGTCAAGATGATTTGGATTTGAATCCCACTTGTGATTCCTGTTAGTTTTGTGATAATGGACAATCATGTAATGCCCAGACTACAGTCTCAGAGAAAGTTCTGTGTCTCCTCACTTAGAGTTTGATATATCAATAAAATCTCAAACCTAGTAAAATAACAACAGAATCTATGCAGGGTTCGTTTAACGACATGGGGAGTATTGGACTCCATTGCTTCCTCTTTTCTCCTTAAATATCTTTAAATGATAAGTGACTTGAATTGACTATAGTATTCTATATTCACACTCCTCACAATCTCTAGGAGATTGTATAGTTCATAACAGTCAGAAGAACCCACAAGTTCCCCACAAATAAATATCGGCTGATCAATCGATAACATAATATTAGGTACCTCAAATAATTTGTGATCTTGCCAATAGGGGTTAGTCCATTAGAGAGTACAGATCTCAACCCATTCATAACTCCCCAAAATTAGGCCACAGAGAGAGACATACAGGTAGAAACAGAGACAGAGAGACACAGAGAGACAGAGACAAGAAAAAGACAGACACACACACACAGAGACAGAGAGACAGAGACAGAGACAGAGAGTGAATAAAGTAATGGGCCTTGAGGCAGGAAGATCTGGGTTAAAATATGACCTGAGATACCTGCTAGATATGTAACCTCCAGTAAGTCAGTTAAAGTTCTCTACCTCAATTTGTTCAAATACAAAATGGAGATAATAACTGCACCTATCTCACAGGTTTGTTGAAAAGATAACATGAGATAGTCACAAAGTATTGATTACTATAGATACTTAAGTATTTTTTTTTCCATCCTTCCTTCCTTTTACATCCAATACAAATGGTTTATTTAATAGACTATCCTTTCTCTCCTCAAGTAAAGTTACCTCTTTTGTATCTTTCTAGAAATCTTGTTTAATCTTAACATAAAATACTTTGTAGGCCCCAAACTATTACTTTGCATAGAATTTTTATTCATTTTTTTTGCTACTGTAGTACAAAAGTTCCATGAGGGCTTGGTTTCTTAAATTTTTTCTTTGGATTCCTAACTACTGATTTTACTTAAGCAATGATTTCCAAATTGATATTCTATTAATAACTTCACAGATACATTATCTAAAGTTTTCAGAGGACTTTCCTCCCAACAATTCTGTGAGCCATTTCAAGTTAGAGAAGTTTCATTGGAGAGAGAAAGCAACGGATTTCAAGTCAGCAGACCTGGGGTCATATGCTATCTATGATGTTTAGAACTATTGAATTTACCTTGGGAAAAAAGAATCAAGCTCAGTTCCTTACTTTAAAATGAGAGAATTGTACTAGATTGGAATTGGTGGGGGCTTGATCAGTGACTTTAGAAAGGAGACATTGCAACCTTTTGTACCTACCTTAGACCCCTGAGAGGCAGGGGCAAGTATCGTGGAAATCAAAGAGAGCCACAGTATACTTGCTTTCTAAAGGTATTATATTTGATGATCTGGGAAGAGGAGAAAAAAAAAAAAAGGAAAGGGAAGAGGGAAAAGATGATCCATAGACTAGATATAAACAGAACTGAGAAAAAAATGTACCCAAAAGGCTATTTTTTCAAAAAAAGTCAAGTGTACAAACTGTTATAAGAGAAGATTTTTAGTCCACAAGAGCTGCAGGGGGAAATTGAAAGCAGTTTGATAAAATTTTGAGTCAATTTTGAGATAAGATTCTCACAATTTAAACCTCAAAGAATTCCAAAGAGATAAATAAAATAAATACTAAAAAGTTATACCTTTATAAAAATAGAGGAGAATTGAAGGTCATTATTTGTGGTAACGAAAAAGCTAAAAAGAAAAGATTTGCTAAATAACTATAGGATATCTGAACACGTTATGGGTTTTGAGTATAATGGAGTTATATTGTGTTATAGGGAATTAGTCACACGAAGCTCTCAGAGAAGATTTGTATGAAATGAAGTCAAATGAAATGAGCAGGAATTGAAGTTCAATGTACTAACTACAACTGTATAAATAAAGATGATGTAGAGCAGAAATACAAACTCTGATTATATACAGTAGTTGATGGTTAGATGGTTAGAAATACACTCCAAGAAGGTTAAGATCTTCTTATCCCAAAACCCAATAGTATGGGACTCCCTCCTCATTGGTGGAGATGAAGGCCTGGATCCAAGGCAGGGCAGGGCATCCAAGAGAGTAAAAGCTTCAATCTTCAGCAGTGGCTGCTTTAGCACTGGCCAACTTTCACATTTTCTTTGAACATCACATCACCTTTAAGACACAAGATGCAGGAGGCCAAACCCTCTTCTGGTTATTGAAGAAAAAGACTCTGGAAGGGCATGAGAGGAGAAGAAAATCCTTGTCAAGTACCCACCAGCCTGCTCCAGTAGGGATTTCAAGAGTTTCTTTTTGGGTGAGATTCAGGACTTCTTTCTTCATTGACTGAGTTACCTCACTCCTAATGGAAATTATTTAGCACATATCATTCTTTGTATAACTTCTCTGATTTTTTTTTTTTGCTATAATTTTAAAAATGGCTTTCTTTGCTTTTTGATATGTGCTTGTTGTGAAATTAGTATTAGATGAAGAAAGGGTCAAAATTTGGATATAGAATTTGAAGCTGTACTTCCCCTCAAATTACAAACCAATCAGAAGCAAGATGGAATCCAATCTTATCTCCTAGGAGAACAATATTTAAGGGAATCAATAGCCAAATTTACCTTCTCTTTGAGGAGAACAAAGTGCAGTCCCCACCTTTTGCTTCCTTTCCTGCCAAGAAAGGAACATCTCTTGGAAAGGCAAGAAGAGAGGCTAGAGATAGTTATCCTGCCTCATGTAACCACATAATGACAGATGTCATCACATATGGGCCCTTAGTACATGTTTTTATCTGTATCACTGTGCGAATACATTAAACCAGTCATTTCAACACAATACAGTCAACAGACTGTTGCATTTGAAGTCAAATAGACTCAGTCCTGCCAATTATTATTTTAAAGCAGGAGAGAACTTGACTCAGTTTCTTCACTTATCAAACAAGAAAAGTGTATTAAATAATTTCTAAAGTGCTTTTCATTTCCAAATCTTTGATTCAATAATACTACTATTTTATAATGAGAGCAGAGAAGTATGCCAGGCCTAGAGTGAGGAAGACCTAGATTCAAATGCAACTTCAAATACTTTCTGTGTAATCTTGGACAAATCATTTGACCTGTTTTTCCTTTTTAGTCATCTGTAAAATGGAGTTTTAAAAAACCAGGACAAAGTAGAAGAGAAAAGGGGAAAGGTTTTTCTTAAGACCACACAATGATGAAAACCCTAAATCAAAGTAGAGAAGTGGTAACCACCAGAAACAAATAAAGTTTTCCAAGCAATCACATCTGCCACATGTTAACAGTAAATATGATGCTTACAGCAAGCTTTGGATCTATGGATTGTTATACCTCACCAGCATACAAAAATAAATTCACCACCAAGTTAAAAAGGATGGAAAGATGAATCAATAGATAGATGGATAGAATATATATTTCATAAGTACCTATTATATGTCAGTCATAATACTTAGCATTTTTTACAAATATCGCATTTGATCCTCACAGCCCTGTGAGGTAGGTACTATTGAGATAATATTTTACAATTGAGAAAACTAAGGTACACATTAAGTGACTCACCCAGAGTTACAAAGCCAATTTAAGCTTAGGTCTTTTAAATTCTGGCCTTAGGTTCTCTTGATATATCATCCATTCAAAGTTCAGGATTAATAGCCTCATCTCTTTTCTTCCTTTTTATAATTGAATAAAAACAGGTATGACTACAAAGCATCTAAAATATTTCTAAAATGCAACTTTTCCAAACCCTTAAAGTTATAGGTTATGGTGGTTTTTGTTTTGTTTTGTGTTTTACGTAGAAGCTCAAGGGATGTTTAATAAAACTTCTTACTCCTGCTTTCATGTGATTTTTGTTTGTCCAAGAGCATAGTTTCATTTGAAATTAATCCTTTTGTCAAGGGAAGGACAGTTATCAGTGAAAAGGTTGTCTATAAGTCCCAGAATTAGGCTGAAATCTAAGGGAAAGGATGCAAAATCTATTACATTTTCAGGGAAAGTCTACTCAGTGCCTAAGAATAATACAAGTTCATATGTATTGATGTACTTTTGGGAATTCTCCTTCTCTTAAAAGTTATCTACTTATCTAGTTTTTGGGAACTTAGCTGCTGGATTTCTAATAGAATAGATTCTAGATTCTAGTAGAATGTTTCTTTCTGTCTCTGTCTCTCTGCCCCCCCCTCTCCATATACATACATATATATATATATATATATATATATATATATATAATACATGTATGTATATATAACATATGCATTTCTGATTTCCAAAGCACTTTATGTATAGTATCTCATTTGATATTCACAACCCTGAAAGGTAGTTGTTTAACTCCATTTTAGAGATGTGGATGAGAAAGGGTTTCTTGTTCTGTGTCACATGACTAATGTGTGTCTGAGACAGGATTTGAACTCATTTCGTCTTGACTTTAGATCCATCACTCTATCTACTATGCCATTTGACTACCAATGTAAGGTCTTTGTGGATAAGAATTGATTTTCTTGTGCTTTGTTTCCCCAGCATTGAGTAGAGTGTCTGGCACTTACCCCTTAGTAAATTCTTACTGCATTGAATCAGACTGGCTAATCTAGACTTGACTGCGTCTGAAATGCAAACTAAACAAAAGGGGGCACTTTGGAAAGTCTGATCATAAAGTATTGGAGAGAGAAACTATCTGTAAATCTCTTTAGTCTCCTCTAATCCAATCCTTTAGTACTAGGCTAGTCAAAGGTATTTTATAAATTGGAAATCTAAACTGACTTAGAACATGGAGAAATGAAATTAAGAGGAGGGTGTGACATCTGTCCAGATTTGTTTACCTCAAGAGTACACTTCTAATATACTACTTTACCTTATCAACAATGCTCTATATGCCTTAACTCTAATTCTGGACCATAAATGCCCAGAAAACATAGCCGTGGCATTATTAATCTTTGCATCCCTAATTGGGGCAAACAGAGTGCTTTGTATACAGTGGGTGATCAACCCATGTCTGTTGACTTAATATTTTACTAAATTACTATATTCTAACGTGACTTAGTATTTCTCAAAGGGGAAGGATTGTTTCACTTGTGTCTTTACATCTCCAAAAACCTCACAGGGTTTCTGATACACCGCACTAGAGAAATGAATATTCAAGACCAATTTCTAATCTAAAGAACTGAAGGACCAGACTCCATTCCATTCTTACTCCCAGGGAAGTGTTTCTATTAGAATCATAAGATTTCAACCTTGGAAGAACCTTAACAGCCATGAAATCTAGTCCATAAAAATGAACCCCACCCTACTCACAATCATTTTGAGTTAAAGATTTCCAGAGGAGAAACCCCATGCCCCACCAAGAATGCTTTTGGTCATTTCTAATTATCAGAAAATTTATTCTGAAATCAAGCTTAATTGCAACTTCCATCCTTCTACTCCAACCACCTTCATGGTCTGCCCTTTGGGGTGAAACAAAACAAGAGAAACCCCTCTTCCATATTAGCAACTGAAATATTTGAATATAGATATCACGACTTCCATACAGGAATGCATGGCATTTTCCTGAACAACTATTTCAAGTTGAATCAATCACAGATGATAGAGACAGTAAGAGCCTACTTTTTCATTTACATGAATATGGACCTTTTGGCTTACAAGTAATTTCTCATATTTTCAAATGAATATAAACAATGCAATTAGGATAACAAGGCCAAACTTCAAACATTAACACCAAGTATTCATTAATTATAATAACATAAACTAATAGCAATTAATGATTGCTCAGGGATGACCATTCAAATAGCTCATAGTTAGCAGGCAAGAAAATACCAAGAACAATTCTCTAGTTAAATAATAAGCATAAAGATTAACATTCTTAAAAACTCATGGTCCTGACGCTGTCTTCTATTCTGAACAGAATGCCTTTGGAAACAAAAATTATAGTTTTGCTGTTTGATCATATTCTTTTACCACAGGAGGCCAGTAACCAATTCAATGTCTCTTCTGATTTCCTTGATATTTTCTGATACATCAGCTCATGAATAAAATTTCTGCTCCCTTCAAAAGGTGTATGTGCTAAGTGCTAAAAGGATTTATTTTCTCTGGATGGATTACATGTTTACCTTTTTAAAGAGAATTAAGTCTCTATATAAGCAATATAGTATTTAAAGAGCTACCACTCATTTAGCACCATGAAATCTATAAAGCAGAGAAAATATTGGATCACAATTTAGAATCTATGTCCTACATACAGCCTGCATGCTCTCTATTATTTCATGTAGTTTATGACTATTTCTGGACAATGATAAATCAGTTAATAGATGCTACATAATTCATTCATATGCTGTGCCTTATCCTTTCATCATGATATTATTATTATTAATTTATAATTATATTACTAGTATTAATCATAATATAATGTTTGTGTCTGCTAAAATGCTATTAAAGTACTTTCTTTGGAAATAGAAGTGCCTTCAGCCTGGTGGATCCAAACCAGTTGGAAATAATTATTGACATTTATAGGGAGTTTCAGAGTTTGTGAAGTGCTTTACAATCTTTCTGTGCCTTCTCAGTGACATTGTTTTTTTTTTTTTTTCCTTTTCTGAATACTCCACAATTATCTCATATCTCAAAATATTCAAAAGAAAATTAATTACATTTTCCCAAAGCCAATTTTTTCTTTTTTCCTCAATAGTACTTTATTTTTTCAAAAACATTTAAAGATAGTTTTTAACATTCATTTTTGTGAGACTCTGTTTTCAATTTTCCCCCTCCTCTTTTCCATCTCCTCTCCACAAAACCCCAAGCAATATGATGTAGGTTATATATGTACAATACTTTAAACCTGTTTCCATTTTTCTCATGTTGTTCAAGAAAAATCAAACCAAAAGGGGGGAAAAACACAAGAAAGAAAAAAGAAACAAAAAAAAGTAAAAATACATACTTAAATACACAGTCTTCATAGTTTTCTCTTTGGATGCGGAAGACATTTTCCAGTCCATTTGTCTTTAGACATATTTCTGTCTAGGTCACTGCCATCTTTCTAAGTGACTCTGTTTATAACCTTGACATTATCTTCTACTCCTACCACATTCAACCAGTTTGCAAAGCTTACTGAACCTATTTCCATACTTCTTCCACCTGTCCCGTTTTCTACACTTATATGATCACTACTCTTGTTCAGGCCTTCTTTGTCTCTTGTATGGATTGTTCTAGTGTATGTATTATAAATTCCTTTACTTAAGACTTAAGTCAGTTTGAATCACATTGAGAGCATCTATCAGAAGATGGACCCAAAGCAGTAGTAAGTGCCATACTTGCTCAATGTATAGGTAATGGGTGTTGCCTGCAATAGGGAAGAATTCAGTTTCTTGGGAGCAGAAGTTGTAAATTATGAAAAAAAAAAAAATAAAACAAGAAAAAAGGAAAATGCCTTAATTAGCTGCTGGACTTCATCCTGTCTCTAATAGTCCAAATATCTCTGTTCAATTTTTATTATTATTTTTAATGCTTGGCAGCAAGCTTTCAAAATTTCTATTTATGTCTTGAATCAATTGTTTTTCCTCTGCCTTGGCCCCCATTTGCTATCTGTTCCCTCTTCTGTACTGCAAACAGCTGTCAGCATTGAAGTAGACATACATTCTGTTCTGTCCCTCCTAGGACAAGTGGCTTTATAGGCCTATTGAATTCCCCCAATTAAGTGATGAGATGCCTAAATCCCATTTTAGGAGGAATTCTAGCTTAAGTCTAGCTTGGGTTGCATAAATGTAGCATAAGATCTCAATGGAGTAGCAAGTACACAAAGTTCTCCCAAAGCACCTACCCCTTCCTTTTCCCTAATTAGTTTTGTTTCCCCTAATGAGCTTCTGAAACAGAGTATTTACCAGTCTAATTGAGAAATCCTTTCATTGGGCTTGAATGTTTTTGTTTGTCATTTCCCCACTGCTTATAAGAGAATGTTACTTTTTTTTTCTTTTTTTTTCCTTTTTCTATTTATAAAGGGATCAGAAAGTCAACACCAAAGGAGTACAGGTGGCTGGTGGTTGAATAAATAAACACTCTCAGCAAGCTGAACAATTAAGTAATCTCAAATAAAATGGGATCAAAAGCATATGCACTCCCATAGGAGTAACACTTAAGGAGGAGGTGGAAAGCCTCCAGCAGATTCGCTGACAAAAGGGCTAAGATGCAGTAGGACCCAATAATCAAACTTCTGTCCCCCAGGCAGTCATGAAAATCACCAGTCCTCTGACTATTCTTCCTGTGGTCTTGGAGAGACAGCTCTTTTGGTGGTAAAAGCAAGGAACACGAATGGCAATGACACCTTTATAGCTTCATTTTTTCAAATAAAAGATAAGTAACTTTGTTAAGAAATGTCTGGGCCCTAGGTGTAGGCAGGAATCACAAGCAGCTATAACTAGAGGTTACTTCTTTTTAAGGGTATTTTAAGCTATGCCGTATTTGTTTCACAGAGGACAGAGGGGACTCTGATTCCATCAAAATCAAGCCTTAGGAAGATTTCAAAAGGCAGAAGCTAATGGTGATAGGAAGATGGGACTTCAAATGCTTGATTCATTGCAAGGTACATCTAGGGCACTTTTGACATTTATGGGTCTGCCCTCAAGCAGAGATGATGGAGCAAACTATGAAGTGCTCAACACAGGCCCATGGTACATTAGGGAAGAATCATGTTGTCTTAGGAGGTGTGTGTTGGCCCTCATGGCCAGAGTCTGGTTAATTTAGCAGTTCTCAAAATGGACCGTTCTGTAATATGCAAGCGTTCTGCTTTACCTTTTGTCCTTAAATGTTCTCAAAGCCAAAGTTAAAACATGTACTCTTTGATGTGATTTATCCTCTTTCCCTGTCAGGAAAAAAACATTATCGAACAATTCTATTATCAGAAATTCCCAGACTAGCTAGGAAGGAACTCTTTATCAACTTCCATTGTCTACCCCCCATTTTCTTCCATGTCTTTTAACCATATGAGAGAATATCTGGGTATCTTTAAACAACCTTTGAAATATTGATTAGCATATCTTTAGACAGGTCAGGGATCTGGTCTGCCAGGTCCATTCATTCTATCTGGCTCCTGATGCCTCCCTTTGAATTCCTGCCTTTACTTCTTTTTTTTTCCCTGAAAAACACTGAAGGCTGTATTTCCCCTATAAAAGATCTGTTTATCATGAAGACCTTTGCTAAGTTCTGGGCAGGACTAACCCCACTACGAGATGTCTTTCTCTCCCTCATATTGCTTCCCCTTTAATGATGTATTTTTCCTTACTTTAGCTAACTCTGGTATGTCTAATCTGCTAGTCAATGACTTTCTCTCACCTCATGCAGTATTTCCTTTCTCCTGGTTAATTGTGAATTCCCCAATGGAACTTGTTTTTTTTTTTTTTTTTTTTTTTTTTTTGCTCTCGCAACTTTATTCCATATTCACCACTCCTGGTGGCTATTTTACCTCTTCTTTTTGTCTGTAATCTATTCCCCTAAATAAAAGAACCACATCTGTCAGAATTACTTATTGTATAATCTTTTGCCTTTTGCCAAAGAGAATAATCGTTGTGAATTTGTCATGTTTATTTTGAACTAGGATTTACTATCCTGACCTCATCATTTTTAATTTTCCCCTTTGATAATTCTCTGATTACAGTACAGTTTGGTGATTTTTAAAGGATAACCAGAGTCTGGCCCAATGATCCCAGGAATTCTAAATGGCAGATAGGACTACCAGAAGGTAGAGGGACAGTCCTATCCCTTGGTATAATTAACTGCATCTATGTGGCAGGTATTATACTAAGCACTGAGGGTACAAAGGAAAAAGACATTTTGCTGTTCTCAGGAAATTCACAGTCTAATGGAGGAGATAGCTTTATGACAACTATGTGTAAACAAAATATAAACAGGATAAACTAGAGATAATTAATAAAAGGAAGGACCAGGGGAGCTTTCTTGTTGTAGTTGTTCATTGGTTTGTTTTTAATAAAAATGTGGTTTTACCTGGGCCAAGACTGCTCTTTCTATCATGAGAACTCTTATGGATCAAAAGCACATATTACTAAGTATTAATGAGAAAAGTTAAAGATGATAAGTGCCTGATTAAAGAATTCTCTTTCATATGGTTAGAAGACATGGAAGAAAATGCAGAATGAGAATTTGAGTAGTAAATGTGGACAGATATTCAATGAATTTATCCAGTCCAGAGTCTCCTTATAATCTACTATATCTAATCTCAAGAAGTAATTAAAAGGTTGACTTAACACTGATTCTACTATATGGCTTTTCTTGCTTTAATTGTATGGACTTTTTTTAATTAGAACTTTTTATTTTCAAAACACACGCATAGATAATTTTCAACATTCACTCTTACAAAATCTTGTTTTCCAATTTTTCCCCTCCCTCTCACCCCATTTTCTAGATAGCAAATAATCTCATATATAGTAAATGTGTATATTTCTTCTGTACATATTTCCACATTTATCATGCTGCACAAGAAAAATCAGATCAAAAAAAAGTGAGAAAGAAAACAAAATACAAGCAAAAAACAACAAAAATTCCTATGTTGTGATCTACACTCAGTTCTTACAGTTTCCTCTCTGGGGTGCAGAAGGCTCTCTTCATCACAAGACCATTGTAACCAGCCTGAAAAGAGGTATGTCCATTGGAATTGATCATCACATAATCTTGTTGTTGCCATGTACAATGATCTCCTGATTCTTCTTACTTTATTGAGCATGCGTTCCTGTAAGTCTCCCCAGGTCTCTCTGAAATCATCCTCCTGATGATTTCTTATACAACAATAATATCCATAACATTCATATCCCATAACTTATCCAGCCATTCTCCAACTGATGGGAACCCACTCAGTTTCCAGTTCCTTGCCACTACAAAAAGGGCTGCTACAAATAGTTTTGCACATGTGGATCCCTTTCCCTTCTTTGAGATCTCTTTGGGATATAAGCCCAGTAGAGACACTGCTGAATCAAGGGTATGGACAGTTTGTTAGCCCTTTGGGCATAGTTCCAAATTGCTTTCCAGAATGGTTAGATCTGTTCACAGTTCCACCAATAATGTATTTGTGTACCAGTTTTCCCACATCCCCTCCAACATTTATCATTATATTTTCCTGTCATCTTAGCGAATCTGAGATGTGCATTGGGGTATCTCAGAGTTGTCTTAATTTACATTTCTCTGATCAATTGTAATTTAGAACATTTTTTCATATAACCATAAATGGTTTTAATTTCTTCATCTGAAAAATTGTCTGTTCATGTCATTTGACTATTTATCAATTGGTTATTGGCTTGAATTCATATCAATTTGAGTCAATTCTCTAATTATTTTAGAAATGAAGCCTTTATCAGAACCTTTAGATAAAGGCTTCATTTCTAAAATAATTAGAGAATTGACTCAAATTGATATGAATTCAAGCCAATAACCAATTGATAAATAGTCAAATGACATGAACAGACAATTTTTCAGATGAAGAAATTAAAACCATTTATGGTTATATGAAAAAATGTTCTAAATTACAATTGATCAGAGAAATGTAAATTAAGACAACTCTGAGATACCCCAATGAACCTTTAGAGATAAAATGTTTTCCCCAATTTATTGCTTTTTTTCCCCTAATCTTGTCTGCATTGGTTTTGTTTGTATAAAAACTACAATATAATCAAAAGTATTCATTTTGCATTCCATAATATATTTTAATTCTTCTTTGGCCACAAATTCTTTCTTTCTTCACAGATCTGAGAGGTAGATTATTTTTTGTTTTTCTAATTTGCTTATAGTATTATTCTTTATGTCCAAATCATGAGTCCATTTTGACCTTCTCTTGGTATAAGATGGTAGGTGTGAGTCAATGCCTAGATTCTGTCATAATAATTTCAATTTTCCCAGCAGTTTTTGT
The DNA here is from genome assembly GCF_016432865.1 of Antechinus flavipes. Classification (NCBI taxonomy): domain Eukaryota; kingdom Metazoa; phylum Chordata; class Mammalia; order Dasyuromorphia; family Dasyuridae; genus Antechinus; species Antechinus flavipes. The sequence goes on along the minus strand of NC_067403.1, from coordinate 219,183,255 downwards.
CAAATAATGAGCTCTTATCCCAGAAGCTGGGATCTTTAGGTTTATCAAACTTAGCCAGTACCAAATGGTTTTGATTTCTACTGCTTTATAATATAGTTTTAGGTCTAGGACAGCTAGACCACCTTAATTTCATTTTTTCATTAATTTCTTTGAAATCCTTGACCTTTTGTTCTTCCAGGTGAACTTTGTTATTATTTTTTTTTAGCTCTGTAAAATAATTTCTTGAGAGTTTGATTGGTATGGCACTGAATAAGTAGATTAAATTAATTTAGGTAGTATTATCATTTTTATTGCTAGATATCATTGCTATCATTTTTATTACATTAGCTCATCCTACCCATGAGTGTTATGAGTGCTAAGTCAGTGGAATTGACAGAGACAATGGTTGTTTAGCATAGTGCTTAGAAGTTCTCTAGTTCAGTACATGTACTTGGTATTTACTACTACAAGATTCACACCTTTGATAAGAGACCATATAAGCTTGGACAAACTCAGCCAGAATCAGAATTGGAAGAGAGAGACCATGGTGGCAGTCCTCCTGCCTCCCCTGCAAAAACTAAGACACATTTAGGAGGACCTCAAGAAGCTGGCAGAAGCAGAGAACACAAAGGACTGGCAGCAGGAGCTCAAGCTCTCAGAACCAAGGAGAGAGGTAGGCCTCTAAGAAAGCTAACTGGGCCCCAAGAAAGTAGACAAGACTTTGAAAGAGATAATGAAGGATTTGGGCTTTAATCCCTGGCCACTCGTGTGGTGATTGCTCAACTGAAACGAAGGCAGCTCCCAGAGACCCCCAAAGAAACCCACCAGAAAACATTACACGCGAGCACTTGATATTTCTCAAATTGATTAGATCTGACTTTATTTGTGTGGAAAGTATTTGGGAATTTTGTTCATATAGTTCTTGACTTTCCCTTGGCAAATAAATTCTCAAATATGTTATATTATCTATAGTTACTTTAAATGGAATTTCTCTTTGTATCTCTTGCTGCTGAACTTTGTTAGTTTCATATAAAAATGCTGATGATTTTGTGGACTTATTTTGTGTCCTGCAACTTTGCTAAAGTTGTGAATTGTTTCTAGTATGAATTTTTTAGCTATCAGAGATAACATGGTAAGAAAAACAAACCAAGTGAGATGACAGGACTGATGATTTTTTTTTTTTTTTAATGAGTAGTGACATTCAATCAAGTTTATTTATAAATATTGACTGTACCATGATCAGGCATGTGGTTCATTGATGCTAGAGTTCAAGGCAGGAATAAATTATGGCCAACCCAAACCATGATTTTTCACTATAGGAATTATATATGGGATGCAAACAATGTGACACTATTTTGACTCTGGGAGATCAACAGAATAGTAGCATTAATGAAATTTCCTCTTCTGCTTGACATCAAAAAACAGAGTCAGGACCAATAGAATGAAATAGATTAAATAGATTAAGGTCCCTTATAAGTAAATTATTACATCTAGAAAATATTTCTCCTAGTTGAAAGAGATATGAATTTAGGATTAGAAAGAACTACAACCACACAGTGGCTATGTGATCCTGGGGAACTGATTGAGCATTTCAATACCCTAGGCTATTACTTAAGACTGTGATTTGCAGAAAAGTAGTATATCTCCATTCATCAAGGTCCATCACCTGAATTTTTCTACACTAATGATCATCAAAGTAAAGAGAGTAGGAGAAAAAAAAAAAAAAGAGAAAATGTAAAACAACATTTTTTTACAATTACCTTTGTACACGAGTAGAATAGTCCATTTTGAATGGTGATGGGTCCCCCTTCACTGGAACAATTCAAGCAGTAGATAGCTAGATATTTTAGAATGTTTTTATGAACAGTCATGATTCAGTTAAAAATTGAACTAGATGACTAATGAGATTCCTTATATCACTCCTATTTTCTGAGTTTCTTCTTCTAATGACCAATTTGCTCCAAAAGCTAACTGTATTGATTGACTTGAAATGATGGAAAACTATTCATACATAGTGTCACAAAGCTCAAATTCATTTATTAGGTTATGGCTTTTAAATCAAAAGCAATAAAAAGTCAAAATAAATAAATTTTCCTTAGAGTTTGAAAATAATGATTTGTTTTCTTCTTCCAGAAATTTTAGATCTTTTTTTAAACCATAAACTGCAATTAATAAAAAAAAAAAATCTTTGATTCCAGCTGTTCTAATGATGAAGTAACTACATTGGCAAACACCACAAAAGATATAATATATAATTGCTAATAAAATGTGTAACCCCGGTCCACATAGAAATCAATGACCGTTGCTTGAGTGCATCATAAAGACATTTCAATTTGATAGGAGGGAGTGTTATATAAATTATAGGGCTATGACTGGGAGTTAAAAAACATGGGTTCTAATCCCTAGATTGCCATTAACTTACTGTGTGACCTTGGGCAAATTAATAAACCTCAGTTTTCCCCATTTGTAAAATAAAGCAATGATATCTAAGGCTTATTTTTACCCTCACATTCTTTATGATGCTGGAAAAAGGAATATCATTCCAAAAAGATAAATTCAAGTGGCTTTTATAAAACTTCTGAATGAAGCAATTCATTAAGAAGTAAGTTAATGTGAAACCCCTAAGTATTTCCCTGATGGAAAATGTGTAAATAGCCCCACAAATCATCTTTAAAGCTTATGTGAAATCAGGCCTGTTATTTCAAATGCTTTTTCAAAAATACACAATATTTGAAGATAGTACCAAATTATTTTGCAGAGTATGCTCCTGCTAGAAAAGGAAAAAAAAAAAAAGGAAAAGAAGGAAAAAAAGAAAAAAGGAAAGGAGGGAAGGAGGAGGGAAAAAGGGGAGGAAATCAAGTAATCTTTAATTGCTTACTATGTGCCAAACACTATACTAAGCACAAAGAATAATAAATAAGTGAATGGATGGATGGATGAATGGATGAATAAATATGATTGGACAAATAAGTATAAATATAAGCAAAAAGAAAAGCAGTTGTTGCCCTCAAGGAGCTTATATTCTAATAATAGTGTGGAGAAATTAAAATTCCTTTTAAAGGGGCATGATTTTAAAGTGAAGAAAGTTTGGAATGAGACTGAGAGGAGAATTAAGACAAACTGTGGGACCCTCTACAAAATGGTAGATCCAGAAGAAATTCATTAATACTAAGAGGGAGGTAAGCTTGTAGAGAGCTATTCCAGGATAAAAAAAAAATTGCAGGGATCATGGGATGCCCTAGAATAAGAAGGCCCCTGGGGAACTGAAATAAGTTCTAAGATCTAATGTTAATAAAGTGTTTGTTTTGAAGTACAGAAAATAAGGAATAGAGTTGGGATGGCTTTCTGCTTGACAGAAGGGCATTGGTTTAATGGCATATTCTAGATAAGCTGCAAACATAAGAAATAGGGTAAGAAATTAGCCAGAAACATATGTGTTAGACAGCATGCCAGACTTGGAGTTGATCAAGTCCCATTACAAATATTTACTCTCTGTATGATAATATTGGGAAATCCCATGGCTTCTCTGAACCTTAGTTTCTTATTCTGTAAAATGAAGTTGCTAATACATATCTACCCAGTAATACTCTTGTGAGACACAAATGAAACTTTATATGTGAAAATAATAATAATAATACCAATAAAACTGATAACAGCCTTATGATATTATATCTATTATTATCCCCATTATACTGATAAGGAAATTGATTATAAGTGATTAAGTGATTTTTCCAAGGCCACACAGCCAGTAAATATCTGTGGAATGATTTGAACTCAGATCTTCCTAATCCTAACCATTGTATCCTAACTACTTCATATTTTGTAAAGTTTAAATTCCTATGTATCAATTATCATTATTGGTTAAATCACCTCCTTTTCAACAGGGTAGTATAAATGCTGAATCCAAGTAAATGTAATCCTAGAAAACATTAATCTAAGGAAGGTATATGATTATTTTTAATAGTTCAATTAATGTTCAAATACTGCTTGAGCTTCTGTTTAAAACTGACCTTTCAAGATAGTTTATAGACACATCTTCATCACCCCAAAAGGTAACCTAGTCCTGATCACTCACTTTATTCACTAGAATTGGTTCCTAAGGATTTCCAACTATTTCCAAAAATTAGATTTTTGTCCATATACAGAATAGAATAACACCCCCTGAGACTCTTCAAAGTAATAGACCCCAGGCTATGAGAGCAATTCACAAAGAAATCTTCCAAATCTGTTTTGAACAATGACATAGTCTCTGAAATAACTGCATTAGCCCCCTAAGGGGATAATCCTGAAGCATAACATTCATGCTGATGGATAAGCTCTGGTCTGATTTTTTTAAATCTATTGCTTGCTTTATAGTCTTATTTTATACAATTGGACTTCTATATCATTTAATGTAAGGTTGGTTCATCTTTTGGAATAGTGGAACATATCACTGGAAATTCCTACTCAGCAACTCACTTGACTAAATACAGGTTAGCACTTTTTCTAGAATTTAATCTTAAACATTTTCATATAATATTGATGGTTTAAGTGATTTCCACAATCATACAGCCAGAATGCAGCAGGGAAAATAATGCAGAGTACTGAATCTGAAGTTGGCTTTCTATCCAATAACAGATTCTACTTCTCATCACCACTTAAATATGGCTTTAAAGTTTGAAAGCACTTTTACATTCACAAGCTTATTTGAAACTCATGATAACTGTAAGAGATAATTACAAGAGACTGTATTCCTCCCCACACCCCACATCCATTTTTATAGATGAGGAAACTGTGGTTTAAAAATTCATAAGTGACGTTGCAAGTTACACAGTTACTTAGTGTCTGTGATAAGATTTGAATTCAGGTCTGCCTGATAATCAAATACAGTAATATAGAACAATATGTCAGACTTTCTCAAAATAAATAAATGAAGAATGAAAGGAAGGAAGGAATAAATGAATGAATGAAATTTTAAAATAAATTCATTCTGACTATAACTGATAACATATAAAATCTATATTCTTAGTCCAACAATTTTCTTTTTAAAAATGGTTTTAACATTTCATTTTTTCCTAATTATATATAAAATAATTTTTATATATTTTTTAAATGTCATATTCCAAATTTTCTCCATCCTTTCCTTCACTTCTAAGAACTCCTATGAACAGTATATGTTTGAGAAAATGTTCCAACCATACTTTTATCTTAGTAATGCATATGCAAATATGGCCAGGCTACATTTCCTCCCCTTGCCTCCCTTTTGTGAAGGAAACAATAATGATTATTAGCTTACAAATTGGTGATATTAATATCTTTTTGAAAAAATTTTTTTTTATTTATGATTTCTTTTATTCTCCCAAGCAACTTGTAATGTGAGTAGAGGAGATTTGCATTTATTGTTAACAGATAAGAAATTTTAACTACAAAGATGGTAAATAACTGATCAAGCACTTCATTTACCACAAGTCATTATTTAAAATCCAACTATCTTCATTCACTGATTAAAATATTTTTATTTTTAAAGAAGTCACAAGGAAGCCACAAATATCTCATTGCTATTTCTACCAACAATATGTCAGAGCTAGAAAGACCTTGGAAACCACCTAGTTTAACTCCTTCAGTGCTTCAAGAAGGGGAATGAAACCAGACTAATCAAAGACTAACCACTTAATAAATGCTTATTGAATCAATCATAAATATTAATCACTTGTTATGCATTCTGACAGGCACTAGGGAGACAAAAACATAAATGAAACATTCTATGCACAACAAAGAAATGGCATTCTATAGGCGGAAACAACATGTATGTGTGTGTTTGTGTGTGTATGATACACACACATCTCCATCACCCCAAAAGGTAACCTAGTCCTGATCACTCACTTTATTCATTAGAATTGGTTCCCAAAGTTATAGAGATAATTGTAGTGAATATCACACTCTAAGTTTTCTATTGTAACTAGTAGCACTATGTCTTTTACATTGTGGCATCAGTTAGAAGGCATAGTAACTAGAGAGCAAAGCCTGGAATTGGGAAGATTTAATATTCCTGAGTTCAAATCTAATCAAAGACACTTTTAGTTATATGACCCTAACATTTAACAGTCATTTAACTGCTTTTTTCCCTTGTCTATAAAATGAGCTGTAGAAGAAAATGGCAAACTATTCCAGTATCTTTGCCAAGAAAACCCCGAATGGGTTAATGAAGAGTTGGACACAACTTAAAAAAGAACCAATTTCCACATCATACTGCCTCAAAAAGAAGAAAGATTAAAATAATAAAAAATAAAAAAGAGAGGAAAGATTGCAATGAGTATCATACTGATTTCTCTTAAGACATAAGGAAACACAATTCTGATGTCCAACTACCATATTTTTTGAGGTGTAGTTAGTTACTGGAAACACTCAACTTCAGGTCAAGAGAGACTTGGATTTGATTATTTTTTTCTTCATTTATGGTTAAATCAATTAAATTGTCTGAACTATTTTCTTCTTATTTGTTAAAAGGAGATTATCATTAGCTACTTGACTCATAGGTTTGTTTTAATGAAAATGTTTGTCTAACTTCACAGTAATCACTATATGTTATTGTGACTTTCTTGAACTGTACTTAAAAAACAAAAATCTGAATCAGGTAGAAATAGTTCTTGGACAAGTTCTCTTTTTATACTAAATGTTCTATGACACTGCAGAGGTTATTAAAAGAAATGTATTTTTTGTTTGTTTGTTTGTTTAATCAAATAAAAGTGTTAGGATGCAAGCTCATTGTCACATTTATATTGTAGTGAATTGTTCAACCATTATAATTCATGAAGGTGTCTACTAAGCAGTAGTGGTGTGTGTGTGTGTGTGTGTGTGTGTGTGTGTGTGTGTGTGGAGAGTGAATCCACATTGAAAAATTAGAAACCACTGCTCATCAGAAGAATGGAAATAGCACATTCTAATAGTTGTGCTTGGGAATGAAATGAGGTGAGGAGTAAGGGAGAGAGGAAGAAAGGAGAAGAAAGAAAACCCCAAATTAATAGTTTGTGAAATGAAATGAGTAGTGGATTTGGATCGAAGAGTCTGGGTTTTTTTTTTTTTTTGAGTCTTAGCAACATTCATCTGTATCATCAAGGAGAGTGAGATGCAGAAGGGACAAAAATGCATATATTAAGTGCCTATTAACTGTGCTAAGCATTTCACACATACTGTTTGATCCTCACAACAACCCCAAAATGTATTAGCCTCATTTTACAGTTGAATAAATTTAGGAGTTGAGTAAAACTCAGGATCACACATTTAGGAAATCCCTGAGGACATAGTTGGACTGAGATCTTCCTAACTCTAATCCAAGTACTACATGCCTTTAGGCAAGTCAGTATACTTCCCTTCTTTTCTTTATTTATAAAAAAAGAAATTAAATTAAATAAACTAATTTCTGACAATATCAAAATCATCAGACTACTTGAAAATCATAATTAAAAAGAGGATGTGGACAGGATTTTTCAAGAAACTATCAAGAAAAATTGCCTTAATGTCCTGAAAGTAGAGAACAAAAGAGAGACTGAAAGAATTCACCCATTACCTGAAGAAAGAGATCCCAAATAAAAACTCCAAGGGACATTTTAGATAAATATAAGATCAAGGAAAAAAATACTATAAGTGGCCAGACATAAACAATTCAAATACCAGAGAATCACAATCAGGATTACACAAAACTGTTCAGAAGCTGCAATCTTAAAAGGATTGGCAATCATGGAACATGATATTTCAAAAAGTAAAGAGAGAGAACTATAATCAAAAATCACATATTCTTCAAAATTAAAAAAAAATGTCAAGGGGGAATGGTTATTCAATAAATTAGAAGGATTTCAAGCTTTTATAAGGAGAAGAAAAGAACTAAACCAAAAAATTTGACTACCAATATCGAGACACAAGAGAAGTACAAATATATACAAGGGCAAAAGAAAAAATAAGGGATTCAATAGAGCTAAACTGTTTAAATTCATATATAGAAAAATGATAGTTGTAATTCTTAAGAACACTGTATCACCAATAATACAGCTGGAAGGACTATACACAAAGCATATGAGAATGAGGTGAATTTGTGAGAATGATCTAAAAATTATGGGATGAGAAATAAAAGTGCACTCACTGGGTGTAGAAGGAAGGAAAAACTAAAATAGTGCAAATTTTTCCACGTGAAAAGACACAAAAGAAACTATTACAGAGGAGGGGAAGATGGGAAGGTGAGTAATGAGCATCAGTATTGGCTCAGAAAAATAATAGTATGCACAATCATTTAATATGGAAATCTATTTTACCTGACAAGGAAGTAGGAGAGAGGAGATTATGTAAAAAGGGGATGGGTTTGGGATTAACAGAAGGGAGGGCAGGTCAAGGAGATGGAAGACAGAAGCAAAACACTGGTGAGTAGGGAAAGAGTGAAAGGAGAGAATGGACAAACAGGAAGAAGAATAGAATGAAGGGAAAGACACGGATAGTAAATATAACTGTGAATGTGAATGGGATGAACACTCCCATAAAATGAAAGTAGATAACAAAGAGGATAAAAAAGCAGAATACTGCAGTATGTTGTTTCCAAGTAACAAACTTGAAGCAGACACACACAGAGTAAAAGTAAGAGGCCAGATCACAATGTATTATATTTAAGCTGAAGTTAAAAAAAAAAAAAAAAGACAGGCGTAGCAATCCCATTCCCAGACAAGTAAAAGCAAAAATATACCTAGTTAAAAGAGACAAGGAAGGAAACTACATATTGTTAAAAAATACCATAGACAATGTAGCAATATCAGTACTAAATACCTATGCACCAACTGGTGTAGCATCCAAATTCTTAAAAGAGAAAATAATTTATGTAAAGGGCAGTAACTATGAATAGGTGTACTGGAATCAGACAACCAAGCACTTAAGGCTAATTACCTATAATACTCTATTAGCATATGCTTGGAAAATGGCCCTTCCCACTATTCTGTGCTGGCTGGATCTTTTGGTATATACAGATAATTGTAGAACGGATTAGGAGGTGGAGGAAGACAAGCCAAAGTCACTTTGGAGGAGAATGAGGAGAAGGGAGGTTGGGAGGTAGAAAACTTGTGGCGCTTCCTCCATCTCCTTTACTTCTTCCCCTAAAGATTAAGGACTTTTACTGTTCCTGACTCTGGCTGATCCTGGGTCAACAGTGAGCTAACTCAGACTTCACAAATTGAGATACAGGAAAAAATAGATAGCAAAACTATACTAGTGCAGGGCCTCAACTGTCTTGTCTCAGAACATCAGAATTTCATAAATACAACCAAAACTAAATAAGGGAGGTAAATAGACTATCAGACACCATAAGCAAATTAGAAAAACAAGGAATATTCTACCTGTAAGATCTTTTGGAATGGGGGAAAAAAAACTATGACCAGAGAAGAAAGCATTACAAAATGTAAAAGATACATTTGATTGTATTAAATTAAAAGACTTTTGTGTTCAAACAAAACAATGTACAAAGATTACAAGAAAAGCAGAAAACTGAGGAAAAATTTTTTTTACAGCCAGTCCTTTTAATAAATAAATAATCATAAATAAATAAATAAGAAATGATTTGTTTCCAATATATATAATATATATACATATATATATAGTATATATAATATATATACAGAGAAAGAGAGAGAGAGAGAGACAGAGACAGAGACAGAAAGAGAAAGAGAGAATTGAGTCAAGATTTATAAGAATACAAGCGCCATTCCCCAACTGATAAATAATCACAGGATATGAACAGGTAGTTTTCAGTTATCTATAGGCATATGAACAGTACTCTAAATCATTTTTGATTAGAGAAACACAAATTACAACTTATGAAATTGGCCAATATGACAAAAAAAGTGATAAATGTTGAAGAAATTGTAGGACCCTAATGCATTATTGGTGATGTCATGAACTGATCCAACTATTCTGGAGAGCAATTTGGAACTATTCCTAAAAGGCAACCAATCTGTGCAACCCTTTGAAATAATACCAATATTATGTCCATTTCTCAATGAGATCATAAAAAGGGAAAGGGATCTTCATGTCCAAAAATATGCAAAGCTGTCATTTTTGTGATAGCAAAATATTGGAAAATGAGGAAAATTTGGAAAATGTCCATAAATTGGGGAATGGCTGAACAAGCAACAAAATATGACTAAAGTGGAATATTGTTGTACAATAAAAAAGATGGATGGACAGATTTTGGAAAAACCTGGAAAGGCTAGTATGAACTGATACAAAGTGAAAAGATCAGAACTAGGAAAACATTGTACACAGTATCAGCAGCATTCTGTGATGATCAACTAAGATCGACTCAGCTTTTCTCAGCTACACAATAATCCAAAATACAAAGGAATTACAAAAGAAAATGTTGTTCATAACCAGATAAAGAATTGATGGATTCTGATTATGTATCAATGCATATTTTTTTCAATTGTTTTATTCCTTTTTGTGTTTTTTTCTTAAGATCTGTTTCTTCTTTCACAATCATGACTAATATAGAAATAAGTTTTACATAATAACATATGTATAATCTATATCAAAATGCCTATCATCTTTGGAACAGGGGAGAGGAGGAAGGAAAAACATTTGAAACTCTTGTTTCAAAATCTTGTAAAAGTGAATTCTAAAAATTTTCTTGACATGTAACTGGAAAAAATAAAATATTATTTTTAAAAATAAACTCACCTCTGCACACCCATGCAAACTGATGCACCTTTGAGTAATTTAACCTTTTAAATCATCAGTTCCTGCTCTAAATCTCCAATCAATAGTCTTTTCTACCTCTGGCTTTCTAAATGCCAAGGAAGCTAACTCATTTCTGTTTCTTTTTTTTTTTTTTTCAGATTCCAGATTTATTACTTTAAAAAAGGATTCAAATACCAGATAGAACACCTTTCATGTACTCTATCCCCTAAACAATCTATTTATCTCACTAAAGAGATTTAGCCCCTATGCTGGTATGATATCAATAGAGATTAAGTAAAGTGCTCACAATTTTATTAATAGGCCACAGCTCAGTGGTTGAGCACTCAACCCGAAATTCAAAGGGCTCCTTAGTAATGAGTTTATTTTTCAGTGTTAATGGTGAAGTTACTTCTCATTTGCAAAACTAAGTGTAAAGAAAGCAGAATACATTCAAGTGAGCCTAGGGTTAAAATAAGAATTATTGCAATCCACTGACTAGAACCAATCATTTCTGCATAAAACATTTACATTGCTTATGGGATATTGAGAGAATCTGTGAGAGTGATTGAGCTTTTGGTCCTGGGTACTAAAAACAATATGCTAATTTATCTTTGATGAATCTTTTTCAAAGTCTCTTATGTGTTCCAAGGATCTCATCCTTTTCCCCCATTGTCTTTTTAAAGATTTTATTACTTTAGACTAAAATGGAATGTAAAGATGATCTAGTCCAAGTCCTTCATTTTACCTTTTTAAATATTTTATGGAGTACAATACTACAATTCAGTACAAAGTGTGTGAATTAATTGCATTGAAATCATTTAATATTAAATTTTGTAAACTTATTTCTGTCAGTCTGATTTTCTATTAAAAATGCTTGCCCATTTATTTACTTTTATTTTTTTTCTTTATATAATCATACTTAATATGAATCCCAGTGTTTTAGCCATCTTTATTTTTAGTGTGTATTATTTTATAAAGGTCTTTCTAGAGTTCTTTGTATTCTTCATACTTATCAACCTTAATTAAATTATATCATTCTATTATTTGAACAAACCACCTTTTATGTAGTTATTTCCCCACTTTATATATAGTTAAACTTTCCATTTTTGAGAATTATAATATATTTCAAACTATATAAGATTCATAATTCAATGAATTATCTCTTTTCATATCCCCAAACTGTGTGTATACCCCTTATTCTCTCATGTTCTCTTTTCTCTGGATATTTCAATTTGGTGATCAAATCATCCCAAGGCTCAGTTATAATCTTTCTCCAGATCTACAAATCTCTCCTGAATTGCAGTTTCATATCACCCACTCTCTATTGGATGATATAAATGGAGAAATTTCAAACTCAATATGCCTAAAACAGAACTCAGGATGTTCTCTTTCCTACATCCATTCCTCTTTGCCTTGTGGTTGTCAAGGTTATCTTCATTCTTTAAAGTACTTAATATTATAAAATGCTATTATCTTTGTTTGACTCTTGATTCTCTCTCTTTCATTTCACATATGTAATCAGTTGCCAAATCTTGCATTTCTACCTCCCATAAAATCTCTCAAAAATGAATTATTATCCCCATTTACAGAAATACCACCCTTGTTAAGATCTCCCACACCTTTTACCTAACCTGTTAAAATAGCTCACTAAAAATTAGAAGAACATTGTACTCAGCAACACCAAGATTATACAATGATCATTTCTAAGGGATGTGGCTCTTCAACAACAAGGTGATTCATGCCAGTTCCAATGGTCTTGTGATGGAGAGCTATCTGAAAAGAGAGAGAGAGAGAGAGAGAGAGAGAGAGAGAGAGAGAAACATGGGGACTGAGTGTGGATCACAACACAACATTTTCACTTTTTGTTGTTGTTGTTTGTTTGCATTTTGTTTTCGTTCTCATTTTTTTTTCCCCTTTTAATCTGATTTGTCCTGGGCAGCATGATATTTGTGGAAATATATATATAGAAGAATTACACATGTCTTACTTATATTGAATTACTTCCCATCTAGGAGAGGGGTGAGGGAAGGAAGGGAAAAAATTTGGAACACAGGATTTTGCAAGGATGAATGTTGAAAATTATCTATGCATATGTTTTGAGAATAAAAAAGCTTTAATAAAAATAGTAAAACACTCTACTAATTGATTTTTCTGACTTAAATCTCTTTTAAATCTAATATTGGCTCTTCAAACTGCCAAATGATGTCCACATAACTCAAGCTTGAGTGCCTCTTGACATTCCTATGAAGAAAAATAACTCATATGTTTGGCCTTCAAAGCTCATTGCAACCTGACCTCATTACTTTTCCAGCATATCATATTTACTCCAATCATCCTGGGCTTCTTTCCTGTTCTGGTATAACAACTTTGTTGAAAGGAAACCACTTATTCTAAGAGGCAGAAGTTGGAGAATATACTCTAGGAATTGAATACAGGTTACAATGAAGAAATTTAGAGTAGTGCATCATATAATCTGTAAGTACAGACCTGCAATTACCTATAGCTACCTACCAGAGAATTATAGATTGTCAGATATTTTGCATTAGGAAGTTCTGAATTGTAATGGGATTTCTGATTAGAGTGAATTTAGTTCATGGTGAGCCTTTAGGGCAGGAATCATTGTATTGCTTAATGAGGGGCAAAGCAGTCAGGTTCAAAAACTAGGGAGGTCAAAGATTCAGTGCCTTGCCCATCAGAGTGGAACCAGGTCTGGGAGTAGTCTCTTTATTTGTTGTCTCAGCAAGATAAAAAGATTTAATTCAAAAAAAGAAACAAAATCACAACCTCTATTTGGATCCCTTTTCTGTCTTGCAGTATTTTAACCATTATATCATCTTGATGTGGCAGGAAAATGGATTGGTCTCCTAGTTCTCCATAACACCAAGTTAGGGGGGGTTGGCAGCGAGTAATGCTACACAAAAGGCTGTGATAAGAAAAGGCTTTATTAAAGAGAGATACCAAGATGTTCTCTTGGTGGACAATGTCAAAGAATTGCCAAAAAACATTTTCACAGGGCTTACTCTTATACAGAAACAAAACAATTCGGGTTTTACATCCAAAAGGAACATACTTGAGATTGAGTGTGGGAAAGGAGTCTTTCCCAGGAAATGTAGGTTTTGCATCCAAAAGGTGCATAGTGTGGGAACAGAGTCTTTCCCAGGGAAGGTAGGTTTTGCATCCAAAAGGTGCATAATGTTGGGAACAGAGTCTTTCCCAGGGAATGCAAATGCTCTTCTGGTGAGGCTGCATTATCCTCATCATTCTGACTATTTGAGAAGTATGGTAATTGATTAGCTGAACTGCTATTTTAATTCCTTCATAGTGGCTACTCTTTATATTAGTAGACAAATATAGGTCATTTTCACCCTCATCCATTTACTTTAAAGTTTTTTTGATTAAAATTTTAAAACTTAGGATAATACATTTGTGCTGTTTAGGTATACTCCATCCTGGTCAGGAAGCTGTCATCTTTACTTTTTAAAATGCTGATTCAGGGTTCCAAATATCATTCTCTCATAAATGGTCTTGTTGACTAGCTATTTACTTCTTCTTTTTTTTTTTTAATAGCTTTTTATTTACAAGATATATGCAAAGGTAATCTTTCAGCATTGACAATTGCAAATCCTTTTGTTTCAATTTCCCCCCTCATTCCCCTACCCTTTCCCCCAGATGGCAGGTTGACCAATACATGTTAAATATGTTAAAATATAAGTTAAATACACAATATATGTATATAGGTCCAAACAATTATTTGCTGAATAAAAAGAGGTGGACTTTGAAATAGTGTACAATTAGCCTGTGAAGGAAATCAAAAATGCAGGTGGACAAAAATAGAGGGATTGGGATGTAGTGGTTCATAGTTATCTTCCAGAGTTTTTTCCATGGGTGTTAGCTATTTACTTCTTAATCATTTTCCTATTTTCTATCTTTTTTTGGCTTTGGTGGTAACAATTAAGAAAATATAGTCAGGTTTTCTGTACTTCCTTATTTATTAACCAAGACTGAAGCGGGTTGTGGTCCCTTTAAGATCCTTTCAGATTGATTTGTACAGATTACTCCCAACCCCTCCTGGCTGATGCATTATCATTTCAAGAAGCTAGGATCTTTGATTCACAAATCCTGGTCAAAAGCACCCCTTTGAATTCCAATAGGAGATCTGGGCTTGTCCCAGCCCCCACTGAATCTGAGCCAACTTGAGCTCTCCCAGCCCCCATCGGATCTGAGCCAACTTGGGACTCCACCCACAGGCCCCTTTAACTAAATCTCTCATTATAAAAGAGCCAAGCTGGAGTCCTCTCTTTGCAGAGGATCCAAACATGCCAGCTATCCCATGCTTGGCATCCCAAGGACTCTCTGCCCACTAGAATACTCTTTCCAGTGCCTTCCTCTTTATCCTCACCTATTTCCTTAACTAGACTTTAATCAGACTTTAACCTTACTTCCAATCTCCATAATAAACCTCTTTTTATCAATCTAAGTTTTCAGGTCCGTAAGTTCCTTTACAGGAAACTCTGTGCTGCCAGAAGGGAATCCCAGAACTCCTATCCTTGGGCCATCACTAGACCTCATTTAGACCTTATTTACCAGAAACCCTAATTTCATTTGGGTACTCCAAATCTAAACCTCATCGAGACTTTGTAATCTTTGGCAATACTGTTGAAATCCCTTTTGGCATATCATTTATGTCTCTATGAATCATCAGAGGTGGGTAGCAGTCATATGTGTTGCTAAGTTGTGGGAGGTACTCTACTGGTTGAATATATACTCTAGAAAAACAATATAGCTCCTTGTAATTGTTGTTAGGGAGAAAAATAACTTCTAATTTATCACTCTTTTTTTGACTCTCACCTTAACAAATATCAAACAAAATGAGCATTTCGATATTTATGGTATAAGAAAAGGAATTTATATGAAAATTCATATTTCTCTGACCTGATTTTCATTAAATGTTTAATAAATTCAATATGGAACATTAAAAGCTCTACTTACTAATCTGTGGTTCATTGTGACCTTCATTCTGTTATCTTCTAGGGATAAATGTTTAGATTTACATGTTTCAATTTTTTTTTCTGTTTTCCCACTACTCTATTCCTATTATCTTTCTCTCTAGTATCCTCTTTCTTCCCAACTGATAATAGAAAAGTAAAATCCTTTTAACAAATAAATATAGCCATGCAAAACAAAAACATATGAAAATATATGCAATAGCCTGAATATAGGGTCCATCACCTCCCATCAGAAAATGAGTATAATTTTTCATAATGAATCCATTTAAATTGTGGTTGATTGATTGAAGTAAGTTTTAGAGAGCTAGTATTCTATATATTTTTGTTGTCATTGCATAAATTAATCTTTTCCCCTTTCTTCATTAAAACATTCATGAAAATCTTCCTTGGCTTCTATGAAATCATCTGATTTCATTTTCTGATAATGTAATATATTTCTTTATATCCATATGCCATAATGTGTTCAGCCATCCTCCAATTGACAGGAACCCCATTAATCCCCAGCTATTTTTCACTACAAAGATTTAATAATAATATTTCTATATGCATAGGGTCCTTTTTCATGTTCTTTGATCTCTTAAGGGAAGACATGTAGTAATGATCAAATGGTATACATAGTTTAGTAACTTTGGAGATATGGTCCCAGATTATTTTCCAGAATAATTTTCTATTTCCACAACTCAATTGTCATCTCTGTATTTTTGGTTCCCAAGTCTATTTATAGATCCCTACTTTCTTTCTTGACCTCTAGTGAAGTGCCTCCAACTGCCTAATTGACATCTAGAACTAAATGCCCTTTAGACAGTTTAAACTTAACACATGTGATGAATTCATCTTTCTTTCTGAACCATCTTCTCATCGTAATCTTCCTATTATCACTAAGGCTTCTTCTATTCTCCCAGTTATAAGTTCACAATATATTTGTTATCCTTTCTCACTCACCATATCCAATCTATTGGAGTACTGTTATTTCTATACTAGCATAAATTTCAATAACTTTTCCTTCTTTTCTTCTTTTTCCCAAAGAACTACTCTGGGCATAAGCCTCTTTACTGTTTCTCTTATAAGACAATCCTATCTTCCAGTTCCAGAAATGTTCATTTAGTGTCCCCTGTGCTTAGAATGATTTTTCACATATTTTCTATGTGAATATGTATGTATGATGTTATCCCCTCCTCATAAAACTGTGATCTCTATGAGGAGGATTAACCCCCCATTCTTAATTTTTAATATTCCACTATTTATCACAGTGTATAGCACATAAAGTTATTTCATAAGTCAGTGATTAATGCTCACTGACTTATGAAACAACTTCATGACCAGTTCATTAATGCCAATATTTTTGTAAAACTTTTCAACAATTATCATTTTAATTTTTGTCATCTTCTCCAATCTTACTTGAATGAAATAAAATTTCAGAATTGCTTTAATTTATATTCCTCTAGTAAATCATCATCATAATTAATTTGGAATGTTTGTATATGATTGATAGGTTGGATTTCTTCTTTGAAACACTGTCATTTAATGATTTCATTATTGGGCAATGAAATTTGCCACAATTTAGAGAGCAAACAGTTGTTTCCTTCTCCCTTCTCTTTAAAAAGAGAAAAAATGTTTTTCTTCCCAGGTTATTTTTACCTTCTGAATCCAATTCTTCCTGTGCAACAAGAGAACTGTTTGGTTCTGCACACATATATTGTATCTAAGATATACTGTGGCATATTTAACATGCATAAGACTGACTGTCATCTAGGGAGGGGGTGGAGGGAGGGAAGGGAAAAGTCAGAAAAGAAGTGAGTACAAGGGTTCATGTTGTAAAAAATTACCTATCCATGTGTCCTGTCAATAAAAAGTTATAATTATAAAAAAAATAAAAATAAAAAGAACAAAAGTTTATTTTTCACTACCTGTGAACACTTTTGTTTTTCTTTCTCTTCTCATATTACATACTTTCAATTTCTATTTTAAACTTTGTTTTTAAAACATCAGGAAAGTTTTTCTTCATAATTCTTGAAAGATCATAATCTTTTATGGGGTCTTTTTGTTAAAATGGCTTTAAGTTGTCCAATAATCCTTAATTATCTCTCAATCTATTTTACAATGTTTTGTATTTTTCCATTGTTTTGTTTTTGTTTTATTGTTTCTTGATCACTCATAAAGTTATTAGCTTTCATTTGATGATTTCTTTAAGGATTTTTTTTTCCTTTAATGACTTTTTGTACTTCCTTTTTCATTTGGCCTATCCTACTTTTTAAGGATTTTTATCTTCAACGAATTTTTAGGCTTCTCTTTCCATTTGGCCTATTCTGCTTTTTGAGGCATTCTTCTTGTTGCCTTTATGTATCTTTTTTGCTTGTTTACCTACCTTTTTAAGGTGCTTTGTTTTGTTTTGTTTTGTTTTGTTTTGTTTTGTTTTTAGTATTTTTATGTTTCCTTTGCCTGCCCTGAACTGTGCTCCATTCTTTTCCAGGGGAGACAGACCTTTCTTTTAAAATTTAATTTAGTTTTAAATTTTTGACATTTATTTTTATATGATTTTGATTTGAAAGAAGAATGTACTGAGAGAAAGGGAAGGGGAGAGATAGGATGGGGTAAATTATCAAACATAAAGAAAGCAAACAAAAAGTTTTTACATTGAACGGGAAGAGCAGGGGAGATGAGAGAGTGAGTGAACCTTACTCTCATCAGAAATAACTCAAAGAGGAAATACCACACATGCTCACTATGGCTATAAAATCTATCTTTCCATCAAAAAAATGGAGAGGGAGGGGATATAAGAAGGAGAAAGGGGTGATAAAAGATAGGGAAGACTGAGGGAGGAGGAGGTCAGAAGCAAAACATTTTTGAGGAGAAACAGAGTAATAGAAGGTAGAGAATAGAATTAATGGAGGGTGACCAGGGAAATGCAATTAGCAATAGTAACTGTGGAAAAAAGTTTTAAAGCAAGTTTCTCTTATGAAGGCCTTATTTCTTAAACATATAGGGAATCAAGTCAAATTTATAAAAAAATAAGAGCCATTCCCCAATTGATAAATGGTCAAAAGATGTGAATCGATTCCAGATAAACTAATCAAGCTATTTATAGCCAAATGAAAAAAAAAAAAAAACAAAAACAAAAACAAAAAACTCAATTTACTATTAAATGAAGGAATGCAAATTAAAATAATCCTGAGATACTAACTCCTACCAACTAAATTAATGGACCAGAAAAGGAAAGTAACAAATGTTGTAGGGAATGTGGGGAAAATGAGACATTAATGCATTGTTGGCAGATTTGTGAAATGATTCAACCATTCTTTAAAGCAACTTGGAATTTAGCCAAAAGGGCTTTAATAGCATATATACTCTTTGACCTAAGTATACCACTACTAGGCATGTATCCCAAAAGAGATTTAACAAAAGAAAAAGAACCTATGTGTACAAAAATATTTATAGTAGCTCTTTTCTTAGGAGAAAGACTTAACAATAGAAGGGATACCCATCAATTAAGCAATGACTGAAAAATTCCTAGTATTTGATTGTGACAGAATATTATTGTTCTCTAAGAATGATTAGCAGAAAAACTTAGGAAGTCCTCCATGAGCTCGGCAAAGTGTAATGTACTATGTACAAAGCAAGAAGTATGTTATAAGATGATCAGCTATGAATGATTTTGTTCTTCTCAGCAATACAATAATCAAGACAACTCCTAAGGATTTTTATCAAAAATGCTATCCATATCCAGAGAAAGAACTGATTGAATCTAGGTTGAAGTATTATTTATTTTTCATTAGAATTTATTTGGGGGGATGTAGAGAGCTGGAACTCTGGAGAAGTATACTTGAAACAAGGTATTAACTCAGTGGAATTGATGAGATGATTGTTCTCTAGTTCATATATATACTTTGTACTTAGCGTGGTAATGGATTGGTTCTCTAATTCACACATAATCAGTATACTGTAATGATGTAATTGTAATAGGGTATATAAGGGCTTAGAAGGACTGGAAGAGAGACATTCCATCTTTGACCAGTCTCCTGGTGGCTTTCATGCCTCCTGCCCTAAGATAAAAACTGGGCTGGAATAAAGAATCTAGACTCTATTTTTGATAATTCTCATGGTGTCCATCCTGCTGAGACCAAGGCCCATCCAAAGGACCTCCAGAAAGCTAGCCTGAACACTACAGAGGGAGGCAGTGATTAATGTTTTCTTTTGTTACACGTCTTTTATGGAAATGTTTTGTATAACTTCACAGAAAAAGGAAAAAGTAAACAAAACACAATCACGTGCCCAACAAAACATCATTGATGATTCAAAATATGTAACAGTAAATTTCCATTTCAAGAAAGCATGTATAATAATAGAAAACAATATATCTATGATTGTTCATCTTTTCTTTGCTCCCTTTTTTTTTTGTTGTTCTCTGCTATGTCCTTTTTACTTTATTCTTCTTATTCCTTTTAATCTCCCTGGACCTCCCTGAAACAAATGTATATACACAAACATACACATACACACACACACACACACACACACACACACGCATATACATATTTATATACATGCATGTATATACATGCATACCTAAATATACACAGAAACATGAGAATTTATACAGGCATACATCTAAAACAATATTAATATGGCTGATATATAATATAGATTTCTCTCTTGATTGATTATTTTAACTCTGACTTTACCAGAGATCAATAATCACTAGCCCTATTTTATTTCTATAAATTCTACTCCTGATCCTTCTCATTGTGTTTGCATATGTCTCTTACTTATTATTCTTGTTAACTCTTCTACTTTAGTTCTACTCCTTAACT
Source organism: Antechinus flavipes (assembly GCF_016432865.1). Lineage (NCBI taxonomy): Eukaryota > Metazoa > Chordata > Mammalia > Dasyuromorphia > Dasyuridae > Antechinus > Antechinus flavipes. The sequence continues at coordinate 219,162,776 of NC_067403.1, read as the reverse complement.
TGCCTTGTTATTATTTTAAACTCTGCCTACACATGGATCCCTCCATTATCTTCACCCTTCACCCTTTTCTACCCTCTTTGTCCCTTTCCCATCAATCTTGTATACACATCTTGTCTAATTGCAGTAAATCTACACATACTTCTATACCTCACCTTATCCTACTTCTTCCCCCCATATTTATAAATTTTTGGAGAATGGTACACTCTTAATAATATACCCATATTCATATATGTATATTGTCTGTATGTGTGTGTATGTATGTGTATGCATATGTAGGTGTATATATGTATATGTGCATGTGTACATGTGGAGAGTATCCACATATAAGCACTATAACCACATGCATGTATGTATGTATAAGTATTATTCCCTCAATTCATTGTGAATGGAAGAAGGTTTTCAAAACTATCAGCCCTTCTCCCCCATCTAATGACTCTGTGTCAGTTCTTCTATATTTTGTTCTTATAGTGTAATAACAATTTTTACCTTTTCCTAAATATTTTTTGCTATTTAAAGTCACAGTATGTGCAGCACTGACCCAATTTTTCTTTTGGGCTGCCTAATTACTAATGTCAATTTTAGACAGATGATTTACATTTTGAAGTACAAAACATAGTTTTTCATTATTTAAATCCCTTGAAATTAGTCTTTGATCTTGCTTTTTATATGTTAAATTTTCTATTAGGTTCAGGTTTGGTTGAGACAAAATCCTTAAAATCTGTGAATTCATTGAATGTCAATTTTTATTCCATTCAATGTTATGCTTAATTTAGCAGGATATAATATTTTGTCCACAGGCCTATTTCTTTTGATTGTCAATATATAATATTCCATTACCTGCAAGATATAATAGTTCATTACCTGTAGTCTTTAATCTGCTGATGGATCCTGTACAATTCTTATTGCAGCTTTAGCATATTTGAATTGTTCTGTTTGGTTGGTTTTTTAATTTATTTTTTGTTTCTTGAAAACTTTCTCTTTGATCTGGAGGTTTTGAAAGTTAGCATTAATGTTGTTATGTGTTTTCTTTGTAGGACCTCTTTGAGGTAGTGATCAATGGATTTTTTGTTTGTTTTTACTTTCTCCTCTTTGGGGATTATTATGACAAGGTTCTTTTTTTCTGGTCATAGTTTTCAGATAAAGCTTATGTTTACTTTTCTTGATCTTTTATCCAGTTCTTCTATTTTTCCTTTAAGGTGTTAGACATTCTCTGTTATGGAATATTATTGCTCTGTAAGGAATGACCAGCAGGATGAATACAGAGAGGCTTGGAGAGACCTACATGGACTGATGCTAAGTAAGATGAGCAGAACCAGGAGACCATTATACACTTCGACAATGATATTGTATGAGGATGTATTCTGATGGAAGTTGATTTCTATGACAAAGAGACCTAACTGAGTTTCAATGGATAAATGATGGACAGAAACAGCTACACCCAAAGAAGGAACACTGGGAAACGAATGTGAACTATTTGCATTTTTGATTTTCTTCCCGAGTTATTTTTACCTTCTGAATCCAATTCTTCCTGTGCAACAGGAGAACTGTTCGATTCTGTAAATATGTATTGTATCTAGGATATACTGCAACATATCTAACATATATAGGACTGCTTGCCATCTTGGGGAGGGGGTGGAGGGAAGGAGGGGAAAAATCGAAACATAAGTGAGTGCAAGGGATAATGTTGTAGAAAATTATCCTGGCATGGATTCTGTCAATACGAAGTTATTATTAAATAAAATTAAATTAAAATAAAAAAAAAAAGGTGGTAGACATTCTCTTCTATTATTTTTTCATTATTTATATTTTATTTCCTGGATTTTATGACTTCACTGGCTTCCTAAGTTCTTTCCCCAGTTCTAATTTTCAAAAATCCTTTTCTTCTTTAAGATCATGGATCTCCTTTTCTAGTTGGTTGGTTAACTTTCTTTTTATAACCTTGTTTTTCTTGGACGAATCTTCTTTCTCCACACTCAATGTCTCTCATTTGAATTTTAAAGTTTTTTTGAGTTCTATAAATTTTTTCTGGGCAGGTATCCAATTACTCTTTGAGGTGGAAGAGACTTATTTTCACTTCAATGTTCTCCTCTGAAGATGAACTCTGGTCTTCCCTATTCCTATACTAATTTGTATGGTTGGGTTCTTTCTCCTTTGCTTGCTCTTTTTTTTTTTTTTTTTTTTTTTTTTTTAACGAAAACTTATTGTTGCAAACACTTATAATTACATGTAGGGTGGAGGGATGGTTCCTCTGGCTTCATTTCAACTCTCCCCTTTGCTATGGAAGACCAAATCATGAGCTAAACCCTCCTATAAATGCCCACGGCCAGAATTACCCCAGCCCCACCACTTCTCTATTCACAGGCTGTGCTGGTTTCTTCCCACAAAAGGTAACACAACTCTCTGCAACACAGCTGGGCCTGACAATCCTGAGCAGCACAAAGTTTTCTTAGTCTGCCTAGACTTAGACCCCTGACTCTTCTCTGTCCAGGAGGTGATCTAAATCAGGCTGAGGATCCCTCTGAATGTAGCTAGCCTCAGGGCTTTCAACTGGCTGTTTCAGTGAAGCTGTCCTGGACATGTTTTCTAGTTCACACTAGTTAAACCTCCATCCTGGGGTCTTCTCAGCAGGATGCCTACACAGCCCCAAGTCTTTCACAGGTTTATGTTCTTTCCGAGGAACGATTTTGTTTTGTGTGTGGGGAAAACCTGGAAAGTTTGAAAATTTCTGACCTACTCTGCCACCTTCCCAGAATCCTCCCTAAGTGATAGGTACTAATAATATCAGATCATACTGCACTTTTCGATTTAAATGATGTCACAAGAAATCTAGCAACATTATTCTTCTGATTCACTGAGAAACAGAAATTTATGGTCATTGTAATCTAGGGGAATATGGTTGCAAAACTGAAATTAAAAAAAAAATAATAATCTAATATGAAAGCACCACCAGGAGAAGAGGCTATAATTAATTTGATTCAACTCAGATAATTTAAACTTATTAGAAGAAAGGAGGATTGAATGATTAATAGATAGATCTTTTTCTATATTGTGAATGGTGACCACTGTAGTGAGCTTTTTCTTCTCAAAATACAGCCAGGTGATCAAAGTTCAGATCTTTTATTATTTCAATATAGCCCAGTTAGCTTAGAGGCCTATCTCTCTGCTTGGTTCCAAGAGCTCTCTCCAAATGTCTTTAAATCCAAAGGTCTGGTCCTTCAGCCTCTGCCTCTGCTTTCTTCAGCCTCCAGCCAGCTCCAGTCTTCATGTCATTCCGGTGAAATCTCAACTTGTAGCGTCTTCCTCTCTCCAGCCCTCTCCGACTGGCCCATTGGCCTATTTATGCTCCTTCCAGAGAGAGGGATTATGGGTAGTTCTACTTAGTACCTTGTTTCAGGTTCTGCCCAAAACAACTTCTTGTAAGATTAGATCAACTCTAATTACTTAGCAGTTAGTAAGGATTCCAACATCTCCCCCTTTCTTTTGTTTTAAAACATAGGGGGTTTCTGAGGGGGTACACATAAATCCATCAATATGGGCCAGAACTTTGTAACAGATATACATGGTATACATAAATCCATCAATATGGGAGGCATTATACATAATTTACATGAGCACATAGCAATATAACACAGACTAGTGGTAATGTAACAAATAACATGAATCAACATGAAAATTTAACTACTGCAAAAGTCTCATAACAACATAAATCGACCTGAAAATTTACAAATGTCCATAAGTCCTAGAAATAGTCCATAAGGAATCCATTGTCCATTAGTTCATGCGCCAGGAATCTAATAATTCCTGTAAGCTCTGAAGTACTGCAAAAAGTCTCATCAACAATTTTTCATCTCAGGGGATCCAGTGATTCTTGCTGGTTTTTCAGGAACTGAAAGCTGAAGATTTTAAAGTTCTTTTGACAGTCTCATTGTTAGCCATCTGATTCCTTTTCCACCTGTGGAAATATAAGCAGATCCTCTTCCCCAAGCAGTTAATCTAATTCCCTTCTATTTACCAAATTTGGGATTTCTCCTCATCATCTGGTAATTACATTGGAGTCGTTTGCATTGGATATTGTCTTGTTGTCTTAAAAGGCCTGTATTCTTCCCAACTGTAATCCTGATTGCTTTTCTGTTGGTTGATGACATCAGAATCCTGAATTTCTAAAGTCTCTCTGGGTGTAACCTCAGCTGCTATCATGCCCCACCTGTCCTTTGATTGATACTTTAGAGCTGGGCCCTGCCTCTCATTCCCCTGGGTCAATATACATTTAGAGGCCCAGTGAAAGCCTTGGTTACATTTTGGACATGGGGTTTTGGGTTTTCTCTCACCCTGTCTTCTCACTCTATCTCCATATCTACAATGAGCTCTCAAATGTCCAACTTTTCCGCAATGAAAACATCGACGAGTTTCTCTAGAATTTCTCTGCCAAAAAGGACCTTGTCTTTCCATGTTCATCATAGTCTGGGCATAATAAGCATTTGTGCCCACTGTGGCACAGCGTCTTATGATTTCTTCTAAAGGAGCATCTTTGTCTAGCCCCCATATAATTCTCTTGAAAACCTCATTGGCATTTTCCTTAGCCAAATGTCTAGTCATTATTTCTGTGGCAGCATTATCTCCAATGGTTCTTATTACAGCTGTTTGCAGACGTCCCACAAAATCTGCAAAAGGTTCGTTGGGACCTTGCTCTATTTTTGTGAAAGCATTATTTCCATCTTTCTGTCCAGGGAGAGAATTCCAAGCTTTTATTGCAGCCTTAGAAATTTGCTCATACATTGTTATGGGATAATAAATCTGTTCATACTGACCTTCACCAGCTAGTTGGTCAAAAGCAACTTGTACAATAGCTCCTGTTTGCCTATTGCGTTGGGCTTGAATCCTACATAATTCATGAAACTCCGAAAGCCACAATAAATTTTGTCCCGGTTCTAGACAAGTTTTCGTTATGGATTTCCAGTCATTTGGGGTTAGGATTTCATAAGACAAATTATCCAGTAACATCTTCACATAAGATGATGTAGCCCCATAAAGAGTGCAACCCTTTTTCAAATCTTTAATTTTTTCCAAATTAAAAGGAATGTATTTTCTCTCTTTTTGACCTGAAGAGTCAATCTTTTCAATCACAGGATATGCATTTATAAAATGAGATATATCTTCTCCTTCATTTTTTGCTTTAATTAATGCTTTTTCTAATCTTGTCAAATTCTGCTTTACAGGAGAAGCTGACTGTGTTTCTGTCTCTCTTCCTCCCCCTTGTTCCACCCATGAAGGGTTAATTGCAGGGGGAGGGTCATGAGATGTGGAATCACCTAATTCCTCCTGCTGTGAAGTATCACACTCAGAATTGTAATTAACTCCATTCTCATCTGATTCATCCTCCTTTTCACCTAGTAAAGTTGGCATTTCTTCCTCCTGTACTTTCCTTTTCATCATTCTATCACTTAAATAACTTCTTATAGCCAATTGTATTACATTATATGTATTAATTATTGAGTTAGGCCCATTTTTATCATAGAATTGACAAAGATCCTCTCCAACCAATTTCCATTCATTTAGATCTAATTCCTTATCAAGAGAGAAACAAGGACATATATCCTTACAGTTTGTAAAAGTTCAGTGATTTGCTGTAAACTTATAATTAAACCTTGGCTTTCCATAACTTTGACAATGCTCTCTAAACATTTTCCTTGAACATAAACAGGCTGTTTTCTAAATATCTGTCCCATCTTAGCTGAAATTCTACTTTAACTCTTTTAACAAAATTTCTTTGTTGCACTCACCCTAATTTCTGGGTTGAAGTCTTTTCCACTGGATCAGGATCAGAGGCTTTTCCACTTGAATCAGGATCGGGGCTTTTCCACTTGAATCAGGATCGGAGCTTTTCCACTGAAATCCACTGAGGGGTCTGTTTGTCCCACGTTCAGGGCGCCAAAATGTAGTGAGCTTTTTCTTCTCAAAATACAGCCAGGTGATCAAAGTTCAGATCTTTTATTATTTCAATATAGCCCAGTTAGCTTAGAGGCCTATCTCTCTGCTTGGTTCCAAGAGCTCTCTCCAAATGTCTTTAAATCCAAAGGTCTGGTCCTTCAGCCTCTGCCTCTGCTTTCTTCAGCCTCCAGCCAGCTCCAGTCTTCATGTCATTCCGGTGAAATCTCAACTTGTAGCGTCTTCCTCTCTCCAGCCCTCTCCGACTGGCCCATTGGCCTATTTATGCTCCTTCCAGAGAGAGGGATTATGGGTAGTTCTACTTAGTACCTTGTTTCAGGTTCTGCCCAAAACAACTTCTTGTAAGATTAGATCAACTCTAATTACTTAGCAGTTAGTAAGGATTCCAACAGACCACTTTTAGTGAATTTATTTAATTCTAATAACAAACAATATTCATGATACTTACTATCTACGCCCTTCCTCCCTTCCCTTACTAAGTGCTCAGCACTTCTTGCAGGGAAAAGAAGTATTTTCACACTGAATAAAAATGCAATAGTATATTCCTAATTGCATCAAGAAAACAAAAAAGAATGTTGATATTTTTAATTCATCTAGTTCCTCCATTAATTTAATTTAATTGACTTTTAAACTTAAATACAAAAGAAAAAAGGAAAAAAATTACCATGTACACAACATGAACATGAGATGACTCAAAATATAAAGTAATGAATTTCCATTTCAAGAGAGTCTATATAATAAATATTGTGTTCAGAACTGTCTAACATTTTTTTTTTGCCTTCTTGTAGATTTTCTTTTTTTTTCCTCTGCTGTGTATTTTTTATCTAATTATTTTCTCCTTCCTCCCTCTCCCCAAGAAGACCACAATGAAGTGCTTGGATAGAAAGATAGATGGATGGATGGATATATGGTACTTAGATGTATGTGTGTACATATGCATATACATTCATACATATGCACATACATACATATACATAGAAAGCTATAATCATACACACATTCATTCAGATGCATATGTTTAAGATTGCCCTATGCTTATTTCCATTTATCCTCTATTTCTCTCTACTTTCAGATTTATTAAGCAAATTAGCCTTAATCTGTTACACAAATGTGCATCCTGAGGGTCATAATAAGTTTTCAAGAAAATAAAAATCTTAGTGGGATGGGAGGGCAATTGAATCAACTTTGATAAATATATGAAGTGAATTGATAATCAATCAATCAATAAACATTCATTGAGTAATGGGTTAAACACAGATGCAAATACAAGCAAAATTACTCTCTACTCTCTAATAATACATGAGATACTAATGGGGAAACATGTGGAGGAATACCTCTACAAGTAGGTGCATATAAAATACACACAGGATAAAATTTTAAAAGGTAACCTTACACAAGAAGCTCAAATGGCTAGGGGAATAAGGAAAGCTTCCTACAAAAATCAGAATTTCAGCTTTCTCTTTAAATAAATCAGAAATATTGAAAGGCAGAGGGAAGAGGGAAAACCTTCCAGAAATGGGAGAGAACTAATCAAAAAGAAGATAAAAGAGCTATGTGTAAGGTACAGGACAAGGACCAATGCGGTTTGATAACAGAGTGTCCGTGTTTCATCACAGAGAATACAGGGAGAAGTCAAGTCAAAGGGGACTGGAACAGTAAGGAGAGATCTGGCCATGAAAAGCCTAAAGTGCCAAAGAAGGGAAGAAACATTTTAGGGGAGCTTACTATGTGCCAGGTATAATGCTGAATTCTTTTTAGTTATTATCACATTTAATCCTCATACCTATCCTGTGAAGTAGATGATATCATTGTCTATTTCATAGTTGAGTAAACTGAGGCAGAATTAAAGTGACTTATCCAAGGTTAAATATCTTTGAACTCAGACTTCCCAACTCCAAGTCCAAGCCCTCTATCTGCTGCATCAGAATATAGGTTTAATTCTGGAGATAATAGAGGAAGGGAAGGCTTTAAGTAATAATAGGAATAGGATGTTGTTAGAATTTTTTGAGAGGGAAAAGGTTGAGAAGTGGGAGAAGGTTAAAAAAATGACTCATTTAAGGGAAATTAATTCCGCAGTTTGCAGTTGATGGGATTATCATCACTAGACGGAGCTGAACTAGAAGAAACATGGGCAGCCATGAAGTACATAAGAGTTTCCCAGGGGATGGGCAGGGAAGTGATTCTTTGTAGGTATTCTAGGTCTGCACATGTGTCAATGGCTCAGACTGCTTAACAGAGCTCAGAGCTCCACCTGGTGATTTTTACAAAGATTATGCTTTGGGCAGCTCTTCCAACCCACCTACGAGGTAACAAGTGGGTCACGAGTGTATGTTCACAAGCCCAGCCAATTGTTTTTCCCTTCTCAGTCCCCATAAGCAGAGTTGGGCTTTCTCTGAGGAAGAAAACTATTCGCACTTTTACCCTTCTACTGGGATACAGTTTTACATCCTTCTTCACTCTCAGAAAGGATCATTCTTTATATGTCCCAAGGTCTTTATTTCCATTATAAATAAAAAAAACATAATCAAGAGGAGAAAGCTCTTCAAAAATGAGTGAGCTGCAAAAAGAACATCAACAACTACATAGGTCTGTGTAATTATTTGCACCCCAATGTTTAAAGCTGATTTGTTCCAGGATATAATACCTCTTCCTTTGCTGGAGTTTTGCCCCTGTTGTTGGGCTCTGGAAATCTGAGCATTTTTCTCTGTGTGACCTCCATTCTTCTCACTGCTGTGACACACAATCTCAGCAGAACCTGACCCACAGTGACTGATGGCAGAGCTGGTAATGTCAATAGAAGTGAGGCAGCCTTATTAGTCCTTTCAGTCTGTTTCCAAATAAACTCATTCCGAAGTTCAGGCACTGATTGGACTCTTTAGGAAGGAGTATTTCTCTTCCTAGTCAATATTATAGGCTTCCCTGATTATACAGATAACTGTCCCTGACTGGAAACTGTCACACAAGCTAGCGAATAAACAAGATAGAATCAGCTATCAATTATTTAGTATGATGAAGTCCGGTTATTTATCTTGCTTGTAATAACAGCAACAGTGGACTGTGACTTCCTTCTGGGTAGGGATCAAAATGGCAATTTATGCTTCTGCAATCAAAAGAGGTTTACAAATGGATTATTGGAATTTCACTGCATTCCTTCCCAGGTGTTTTCACTCAGTTTTAATATGGTAGCTGTTGGACCATTTCCCCCCTCCCTGCAAATAATTTTCCATAATGGTCTCTACCGGGAGGGCTCATAGTAATAGAAAAAGGATAAAGGCAAGCCTCCGAAGCTTATTTTTTACCTGTATAATTAAATCTTTTCATCTTATTCTTCTGCTGATGCACTCATTATGATTACCTCTGGGCATGAACATGATGCAAAATAAATGTCCAACCACTGAGGATATTGAATAAAGCCATATTCGCCAGACATATCTTGCAGCACTGATCCTGAAAGTGTAGGGAGATATGGGTCTTCTCCTTAGATTTCATTGATATGGGGAATTCTTAGTAGGAAAAAAACCATCCCCTACTGAGGAACAACAGTGGTTCTACCATTTATAATCTTAATCTGCTGCCTGGCCATGGGAAAGTTATGTGACTTAGCTTGAATCATGGAGCCAGTGAGTGTCAGAGGCAAGACTCAAATGCAGGACTTCACAGCTGACTTTCTGTCCATTATACCAACTGCCTCTGGATAGAAGGGAATATATGTGAACTTGATGCACGTGTGTCTATAAGATACCTTAGAAATCGCTTGGAAAGTGCTTTTATTTTAGAGAGCAAGAAAATGAAGTCCAGGATGATTGTGAGAAAGCAAAAATTCAGATCCACATTTTCAGATAGATTGATAGATAGAGAGCTGTATTAGTATATTTCCATATACATGTTACTATCATATTTAGTCATTTTAGGTCATGCCTGACTGTTTGAATTTTTGGGGAGTTAGATATTAGAGTGGTTTGCCATTTCCTTCTCCAGCTCATGTTACAGATAAAGAAACTGAGGTAAACAGGGTTGAGTGATTGTCTGGGGTCTTACAGTTAATAAATGTCTGAGATCAAATTTAAATTCAGAAAATGTCTTCGTGACTCCAGGCCTGACACTATGTACTGTTCTGCCTAGCTGTTTTATATCAGTATAGTTAAGTATATATGTAATATATTAGATGTAAATCACAAATATATACTATAAAGATGTTGTTCTTGTTGTTGTTCAGCAATTTTTCAGTCATGTCCAATCCTTAGGACTCCATTTGGGAGTTTCTAGACAGAGACCCTAGAGTGGTTTGCCATTTTCTTCTCCAGCTCATTTTGCATTTGAGGAAACCAAGACAAAGTGCCTGGGTAAAGTGTCTAGAGACACACAGCTAGTAAAAATCTGAGAGCAAATTTAAAATCAGGAAGGTGACTCCTCCCAACTACAGGCCTGGAAATCTATCCACTGCCCCATCTTGCAACTTTATATTATCAATTTAAATTGTCTAAATGCATGTTTGGATCTACATAGACATGCATATACACAAATAAGTAAATAATAATGTCACAGAGCTGGACTACATTTTACAACTGAGTGACCTAAGACTCAGAGATTTTAATTTCTTTCTCTGAGATTGTAAAGATAACAAGTACCACAGAAAAATCTAACTCTATTCTACTGCCTCCAAATCTATCTAGTGACAGAATTTCTGGGTTGCAGAGCATCTCAGCAGCCATCTATCTGAAACCATACCTGAAAATTAATTCTTTTTGAAACAGAATAATTGCCAAGTCCTTGTATGGCCTGAATTTGAAAAACTACATTGAGGAGTAAGCAATTATCAACTAAAAATAGCTCACGTCTCTTATTAAGCCAAAGTCTGCTTTCTTCACCCATTGCTCCTAAATTCTATCGTAAGGAGGCAAGAAGAAAAAAAAAATGAATCTATCTCCCATAAAACATGTTGTCATGTTCCAACTTTTCTCTTTTCAAGTCTAAATTTTCTCAGTTTCTTCTATTGATCCTTGTGGCCTGATCCACATCTAGGCTGCTTTCTCTGAATGTTCTAAAATGTATATTATTGTCCTTACTAATATGTGGAGTGTAAACTAAACATATTACTTGAGAAAACATCTGATTAGAATAGGGTACAGTGGAACTTATCAGTTTTGTAAGAGTAGACTCTATGTCTCTGTTAATAGAATAGATAGAGCATCAGCTTTTTAAAATATCATAACATACTGTGGACTCATATTGATTTTATAGTCAACTAAAACTCCCTAAAGTCATTGCCTTTTACCTTCTCATCCTCTGCACAAATATTTTTCTTTAAAACACTGAGTCATATATAGATCGGTGTGAATTGCTTTCACAGAATGCATCTTTCATTTATTTAATAGCACATTCATTAAAAAATAATAATAATAAGAGTACCATACTCCTTTCACATGATCTTTATGAGAAAAACTCTATAAACTTTCAAGATCTCTATAAATATGAGTCTTTATTAGCAGCAAAAATCATTATATATATTTAAAGAAAAAGAATATCAGGGTATGTGAAGACTGAATTAGCACCTTGGATACCTTAGAATCAGCCAGAGTCAGGATAAGTAAAAGTCCTTAGTCTTTGTTCTTGGTCTTTAGGGGTAGAAGTGAACAGGATGGATGCAAGACCTTCCTTCTCTTCTTTTATCGCCAAAGTGATGCTGGCTTGTCTTATTCCACCCCCTAATCCTTCCCATAATTCTCTGTATACACCAAAAGATTGAATCAGCACAGAATAATGGGAAGGGTCATTTTCCAAGCATATGCTAATATTGTCCAATTGGTAGTTAGCCTTAAGTGCTCAGTTGTCCGACCTCAGTGCATCAACTCAAGAGTTTCAGCCCTTTACAAGGGTATACAATGGGCAGCCCTGTTTGTAGTGGCTAGAAGCTGGAAAATGAAATATGTCCATCAATTGGAGAATGGTTGAGTAAATTGTGGTATGTGAATGTTATGGAATATTATTGTTCTGTAAGGAATGACCAGCAGGATGAATACAGAGAGGACTGGCGAGACTTACATGAACTGATGCTGAGTGAAATAAGCAGGACCAGGAGATCATTATATACCTCAACAACGATACTGTTTGAGGATGTATTCTGATGGAAGTGGATCTCTTCGATAAAGAGAGCCTTAATTGATCAAAGATGGACAGAAGCAGCTACACCCAGAGAAAGAACACTGGGAAATGAATATAAACTGCTTGCATTTTTGTTTTTCTTCCCGGGTTATTTATACCTTCTGAATTCAATTCTCCCTATGCAACAAGAAAACTGTTCGGTTCTGCACACATATATTGTATCCAGGATATACTGTAACCTATTCAACATGTAAAGGACTGCTTGCCATCTGGGGGAAGGGATGGAGGAAGGGAGGGGAAAAATCGGAACAGAAATGAATGCAAGGGATAATGCTGTAAAAAATTACCCTGGCATGTGTTCTATCAATAAAAAGATATTAAAATAAAAAATAAAAAATAAATTAAAAAAAAAAAAAAACAAGGGTATACAATGACAACTGAAAGTGATTATAGGCTACATGAGATTTATATAACTTAAACCATTTCTATTCTACCTCTACTATTTTGATCTTAGTGATGAAGGCTTCTCTTCCCTTCTCCTACTGTGTCAGTATACTCCAAACGAAGAATATCATTTGTTAAGTATATCAATAAAAAAGAGTACATCAGAAATAATAGTATATGTAATATATATATATATATAGATATCTATAGCATGTAAAATAATAGTAAAATAGTAAAAAAATAAAATAAAATGATAAATCAGAAATCATATGATAAGGTAAAGTAATGGGAACATATACAAGAAAATTTCCTGCTATTATAAAAACTTGGATGAATCCAAAAGACTGTACAGGAAAGAAGCATCATTGACACAGCTGAAATAATTATTGCTTATCTTTTATGTGTTCCCCAAAGGATATAATCAGTGGTAACTAGATAGTGCAGTGAATAGAGTACCAGCCCTGAAGTCAGGAGTAACTGAGTTCAAATCTGGCCTTAGAAAACTTCCTAGCTGTGTGATCCTGGGCAAGTCACTTAACCTCAATTGCCTCAGCAGAAAAAAAAAAGTCTAGTAATCAAAAAGAAATGAATGAAATGTGGAATACTATGTGAATATATGCATAATATATATGAAAATGATTACATGAAATTAACATCTCTACAGAATTCTTGTCCTTTTAGCATTACTCAACATGTTTAAAAATAAAACTCAATATCTACCTGCTTAAACTGACACATTCTCCAATTTTCATTTTTCTATTGAGGACAATACTATGTCTTCAGTCATGTGTTTCTGTGTGTGTGTGTATGTAAAATATATATCTATGTACATAGACATATACTATATATAAAGACACATATTTGACAGTACTAAAGAGCTGAAGATGACTCCATCATCTTTTATGTCCTATTAGTTGCTAAGACTTACTGCTTCATTTCTCAATTTTTCTCACATTCGTCTCTTTCTTTTCACTCATACCACAATGTCACTATTTCACATATTCATCACATCTTCCCAATACTGTCACAATAATCTCCTAATTAGTCTCCCAGCACTCAGATGGTTCTCCTTTCCAATCCATTATTCACCTAGTTGCCAAACTGATATCCCCAAAACATGGGTGATCATGAAACTCCCCAAATTAAAAAGTTTCCATGACTCCTTTACCCTACTAAAAATACAACCTCTCCTAGAATTTTTCAAGCATTTCTCAGTCTGGTTTCAGCTAATTTTGCCAGACTCATAAAGTATTTCTCCTCATGTACTTTATTTTTTTTTCCCTTCCATCTCCTACATTTATATTTTAGTATGGGTTTTCTGTCGTGTATAGAATTTTTTCCTTTACTTTGCTTCTTGGAACCCTCAGTTCCTATCAATGTTCAGCCCAAGTGTCCCATGTTTTAAAAAAAAAAAATCTCCCTGGGAAGAGAATCTTTACATCCAATATCTCTGATGAGGATTTCTTAAACAACATAAATAATTAGCATAAGCAGATAAAACCAATGGATATGTGATCAAGGGATAGAAACAAATGTTACCAAAAGAATCACCAGCTATAATAACTACAAGCAAGATTGCTCAAAATCATTAATACAATAAATGCAAATCAAAATAACTCTTAGATTTTATCTTATTTCTGGGAAATTTGAAAAGGTGACAACATGGGAGAGTTCACAACACTAGAGAAAATATTACAGTAACACCATTTTGAGAGAGTGGTGAATTGATCTGTCTATTCTATGAAAACAATTTGGAATTATGCTAAAAACGATTAAAATCACTAAATCCTTTGGTACTGACATGAGACATCTACCTTAAGGAGATTACTGATGAAAAGAAAGTTCCCATGAACACTAAAATATTCAGAGCAACACTTTTTTTGTGATAATAAAGAACTGAGAACAAAATATGTATCCATCAATTGAGGAACAACAAAACAAATTGTGGTATAGCAATAAAATGGAATATGTCTATGCTCTGACAAAGGACAAATTCAGAGACGCCTAGAAAATATGGATGAACCACTTCTTGATAAAATAAGGAGTACAAAGAACACAGTAAATAGAATTAATGACAACAGTAGAAATAAGAATGACAACAAAGAAAAGAAAATGAAAGCTGTGTAATTATAATAACAAAGATGAGCTTCAGAAAAGAACTGAGATAATTCTCTTTTCTAATACTTGAATATATGGAAGACTCGGAGATGATGGCTGTGGAATATTACAGATGCTACAAGACTTTGTAGATCCATCTTAGTTTGACTTGTTATTTTCTTCTCTAAAGATAGTTAAAAAGAACAACTTGTTGGGTATGAGGGACACAGAGAAATATTAAGAAATAAAGGCTACATGAAGACAAACGATAAAACAAATTTAAAGGTACACTTCTCAATTCTGATCGTTAAAGCAACTTTTAACCTTGAAGTCACTTTGAATTTATTCTATAGTGTTTTTCTGTCAAGATGTTATATTCCTCCAGTAGACTGATTGTAAGACACTTTAAAGCAGATTCTTTTTCTCTGTGTTTTTTGCTTTGTTTTGTTTTGTTTTGTTATTTTATGTATTCTAAGAACCTAGTTCCAGGGCCTGACAAGTAGTAGATCATTAATAAGTATTTAATGATAAATGGAATACTTAGCACATATGTTGTAGGAGTAGGAAGAAACAAAGGACTGCTACTTGACCCACTGCAGGCCTTGGCTCTTCAATATAGCCCCATAAATTCTTGTGTTTGTTTGTTTGTTTTGTTTTGTTTTGTTTTTTAAAGTATGATATGAGGACTGATGCCCTTTCCAATCTTTGCTTATCATGAAAAAATGGCAAAATGCGGTGATTAATTATTGATTACTTGACATTAGGATAGAATGGCTAAAGTTGACAGAAGAAAAAGAAGTCTTAGAAAGAAAAACACAATGAATTCTAGCTACTCCAAAGGGTCAAAAAAGAAGCATTATGAGGGGACACTTTCTAAAAATTTGTGTAATCAATTGCTTCAGGACATACTGCACTCCTCCTTACTTCAGGCATTTAAAGCAAAGTTGGATAGCTACTTGGTAATTTTTTTCTAAAAGAGATTGTTGAACAAGATGATCTGAGGTCTCTTTCAGTTCTGATATTTTATAATTTAAAAATTTAAGATGACACTGTCCAGAGTATTTGGAGTATTTTAAGATAGATATCAACATTTAGTGCAAATCCATTAATACTGGTTTGCCTCAGTTATTTCAGCTGTACAATGGAGGAGATTTCTCAGCCATCTCTCAGGGTTGTTGTGAGATTTAGATGAGATCGTACTTATAAAGCACTTAGCACAGTACCTGGTACAAAATAATTGGACGTTCCTTTAAAATGGTGGGAAGACTAAGTAAGTAAAGGAGGCCTGGGCAAGAATAACCGTAACAACTGACATCTATTTAAAAAAAAAAAAAAAAAAACTAAATTGAATAAAACATTTCAAATATAGTATCACATATAAAAAACTTGTGAAGTAGGTATCACAGGGATTCTTTGCCCCATTTCTATCGATGAGACAACTCAAGCATAGTGAAATTAATTGACTTATTTATATTTATACTGATCGCAAGTGGCAAAGACAGGATTTGAGTCCAAGTTTCTAAGACCAGGTCCAGTATTCTAACCAATATATTATATGGAACCAGCTGAACATCAAAGATAGAAAGTTTGGCAATATAAGAGAAGTTTTGAGGATTGTTCTTTCATTTTCTTTGCTAAACCCTGCTTAATTGTAAATGTGGCAACATTCCAAAGATTGACTACTGGTTATGGGGAATGATGACAAAACAGTTTCCTGAACAGAAGAGAAAGAGCTGGGGAAAAAAGATGAAGGTTTTGAAAAATTAGGCTCTTTCAAGAGATTAAAGGAAGTTAGGTCCAATAGGATAGGGCTAGCAAAATATGTTATAAAACTTTGAGGATTATTTACAGACACAGTAATTAGGGGGTTGTCTTTGCCCTATAAAAATGGGGAAGGAAATTTCTAGGGAAGAGAGATAAAGATAATATAGAAAAGGAATTTAAAAGCTAATAGGTTGATTTTATTATAGGCCTGGAATTGGAAAAAAAAATCTACCTAGATTAATCCCATAGGTAAGGACTGGGGTTCAGTAAATTCTGTGACTTGCCTAAATGGACAATAACCAAATTCCTAATTAATGCTGTTGTTAAGGATCTTCACCGGACCCTCTGTCTCTATCTCAGCCTCAGATGTCCTTTCACTGTGTATATATGCATAATATATATGTAATATACATATATAGATAATCTCTGTGTTGTTGAGCCTCTATTTGGACACATAAAGACACACAGGCATATATACATACATGTATGTATGTATGTATATATTTATATTTATATTTATATGTATGAATGCATCATCATGATCAACTCTAGATGGACCTCTAGAGGTATCCATTTCTGAATGCTATGACATAGCACAGTGGATGGAAGAATAATTTTAAAGTCAGAAAGACCTAGATTTAAGTCCTACTACTGATACATACTAGCTCTGTGACTATACATGCATATATAAATTTGTAAATCCATAAGCAAAAAATCTTGTGTTCACAAGCTTGGGAGAGACATTGAGAGACATATCTCTTCATCTTGCTCATTCTTCTCCAAGGAAGATGATGATTCCTTCACTGCGTGGAGCAGGAGAAAAATCCCAACTCTAGATATTCTTTTCTCCATAGAGAGGGGGACTGGCCAAGAAATATGGCTGTCCCTATAAAGGTTGCCAGTTTAGACAACAGGAACAAAATAAAAACTGCTTTTCTGGTAGAGGATACTCCAAATTCACACAGTTCATGACTTACTCCCATCAAAAGCTTACTCCCACCATTTGTCATCACAAATGACAAAGAGCAAGTAAATCCATTTGTCTATGCAACATTTCAAAAAGAAATTGTAGTTCTACTGAGTAGAATATAACAGAAATAACACAAAAATGAAAGATCTCTTTTCAAAGGCTACTAGGTTCAATTTGATATCTTTCTTAAAACCATAGCTTTCTATAAGGGAGAAATTCTAGGAAATCTCTTGGAAACATGCTGCTGCTTCTAAAGTCTTTCTTTTTCCCATCTGGAATTGGCACAAAAGAATGTTGGTGTTCACAAAATGAGTACAAGAATATGCATCCTCCCCTAAGCATCTTGTACCCTAAGCAACTCTATTTCTCACACCCAGAATCCAACATCTCAGCATTCTCTCTACCATCAGGAGTCTCCTTCTACACATGTACACTCCTCCACCATGCAAAACGACATGGTTGTAATTGCTGATTATAAATGAATGAAGGAGAAAAAACATTTATTAAACATTCACTATGTTTCAAATTCTGTGTCAAGCACTGAGAATATAGTGGGGGCGAGGGAGAATTGCAGCCCATTTTCTCAAATATCTCACATTCTGGGGAAGAGAAAATAGATGAGAGGTTCAGTTATTTGGCCAGTCCAGGTAATTTTGTAAGTGGATGTAGAGCATCAGCCTGATATGGAAGAAAAAACTAAAGGGGAATGGCCTACCCCCACTAGGAAGGAAGGAATGGATTTAAGGGTCAGAGATTCCATATGGTAGGAATAGGATGTAAGGGTTAATATTTCTCCAGAAAGGGAAATTGGGAAATGTCAGCTGGCAGGAAGATTGGGAATGAGATCAGAGTGACATGAAATATAAGTTTGGGATAACATAGGGAAGTCCACTTAGTTCCAGTTTTATCTGAGGCTCTAAAGATACCTCCCAGTAACTTGTGGATTGCCTGGGGAGGGATATAGAAAAAGAAATTCTACTTGGTTTGAACTCCTCCTTGGGCCTTCAGGCACTTCCAAAATGGGCAAGTCACTTGACTAATCAGAATTTCAGCAAGACAGATAAGATTATTATCAGATACAGATTTGCATGAGTGAAAGTAATTTTCTCCCAGGGAGTCATTTGCATTGATAAAATCATAAGTCTGGGTCAAAAAGGGAGAGGGCAATGAACATTTTGTGAATGTGAGTTATTATTTGCTTTCAATATACTAGGTTCATGAACTCTTAACTATAAATGACATTGAAAGTCGAATATTAACATGTCGGAAGAGAGAAAGTCATATAGGTAGCTGTCTTGGGTTCCCTCTCACTCATTTTATGACATGGGATCATCATAAACCACTTGTGTTCATGAGTCCCAGATTTTGATCAGATCAGCATCATGACCAAGTACACAAGAGCCTCCTTCATTTCCATAAGGAACAACCAGGAACTTCCAGGTCTTACAGGTATACTGCTGAGCTGAAACCAACTATCAAAACCATCTTCTTTCCCTTTACCCAGCATAAAATTCTATACAAGCAGTAGCAAGAGGCCAGTTTCCAAACACTAGCAATGAAAATCCTGCCTCTCCCTACCATTACGTTCTTGGTATAACAAAGATTTCCTGTTGTTGTTGTTTTTGATGCTTAATTATATTATTTCCTATATTTGAAAATCCAATTGTTGCTTACTGTCCTGAATAGTAATTTCTTTGGTCCATTACCTAGCTAGTAAGAAACTGGTATTAATTCTTATATAATTTTGAGATTTATATATACACACATACATATGTATATACACATATATAATATAATTATGAGAATTTAAAGAGTAGAATTTAAGGAACAGGAGTAGTTTTTCTCCCTGGAACCAATAAACCAAGTCAGGTCTGAGCATTTTTTCCCATCAAATGTGATGAATAGTTACAATTACATTATGATAGATATTTCATTTTTATACTGGATTTTAAGTTCTGGCAACTTGACCAACACTGATTGAATGTGTGAGCTGTCAGACAATGAGTCTGGTGCCTTTCTTTGAAAAGATCCTAACACTTATTTTTTGCAAAAAAAAAAAAAAAAAAAAAACAGATCAGAAATCCATTTCCCATTCCGATGTTGTATAAAATCTGCATTATTTGCAATGAAGCAGAAAATAAAAGTTATATAGGCATAGCATTCTGTAATGGTTTTAATTGTTTCCATAGATACATAAGGTGAGGAAAAATTTGTTCATCTTATCCAAGTTGAAAATTATTTCCATTTGCAAAGAAATCCAGGATACTATAGAGCTTCTTCTACCTCCAAGATTAAGAGAACTGAGGCCTGATCCTATGGTGGGTAGAAGTGAGAGGGGACAGTTCAGTTCAGATGAAATACTACTAAAAAAGATAAAATGAAATTAGGATTAGAAATAGAGATTGGGAGCTTGCCATTTGTCCTTTTTTCTTATATTTATTTGTTTAAACTTGAATGATCTTGTCTTATGTTCCCTTCCATTAATTAGGATGATTAAAGTTTAAAGCATCATTAATGTTTAAATGAACAAATATTCACTAAGCAACTACTGTGTGCTAGGAACTGGGATAAAAAGTCACAAAATGAAACAGGTTTTACCAAATTCAATGAGGTTACATCTTAATGGTGAGAAACAGTATGTCAAGAGAGGAAGCATAGCCCAGTTGATCAAGGCAGAGGACCTGGGTTTGAGTTTCAATTAGGGCTTATAAGATTTTAGGAAACTCATTCCTCCCCTATAAGCCTATATTTCCTTATGTGTAAAATATAAAAGTTGGGCATAATTATCTCTAAATTGACTTGTAGCTCTAAATCTATAGTCCTATAAGCTTGTCATTGTTTTTAATAAAAAAGTTAATTGGGGCAGAAGAAGGGAGAGCCGGGCAGATTTGGAAAGGTCATATGTAGGAGCCCATACCAGAGCTGAACTTTGAGACTATGTATAGGTGGCAGCTCGCACAAATTCTCATACCTCAGAGGTGAAGTGTCATAAAGGAAACAGCAAGTCAGTGAACAGAGGTATGAAAGGGATTAATATATGTTACATCTGAAAAGATAGCCTACACTTAGATGCTGTGAAGATTTTTAAATACCATACTGAGAAATTTATATTTAGCCCTAGAGACAAAGGGAGCTGTTTTGGCAGTTGGTGGAGGATAGTTTATAAAGTAAACACATTTAAAGGCTTAATTAAGATAGAGAAATTAATAAGGAAGCTAATACACCTGTATAGATAAGAGGCAAAAAGTTCTTGTTAATTGTATGAATACAAAGATCTTGAAGGAGAAAAATGTTGAAGTAGATAGAATTAAAATGATTCAGCAATTTATTTGATATGTGGGGCAAGGGAGAATAAAAAAGTTGAGGATTATTCTGGTTTGTGAATCCGATTTTCTGGAAAAATGGGAGTGCCATGATAGAAATAAGGGAAGTTGGGGATAGAGGTAAGAATAGGGGGAATAGGACTTTGGGGATAGAGATAATGAGTATATGATTAATTGATTCTGAGTTTGAGATGGATACAGGGCATCTTATGAAAGATATCAAATAGTTGTTGATATTGGCTTGGAATTTGTAAGAGAATTTAGTACTAGATATATATAAATCAGGAAGGAATATTCAAAGAAATTATAAATGGCATGGTCTCCCTGTAGAAAAGTAGAAAAGTATGGTGATCCTTGTAAGACCTGGGGGATTCTGATTTTCTGAAGGGACAAAAAGAAAATGGCATTAGCAGGGTCATAACTGAAAATTTTGACATCTTGAGTAAATCACATGAAAGATACCCTCACATCAACTTTATCATTTATGATGTGAAATAAATGCATAATTAACATAATACAGCTGAACTGTAATGAGGACTCTGTAGCACTGGATACACATGATCCTATGGAGAGAGACATGACCTTATCCCTGGTGGATAGGAATGAGACTACTATCACAGAGGACCCCCACCTAGAGACTGGGCCTAGCAGGATCTCATCTGAGATAAAGCTACTAAAGTATGGAAAATGAAGAGGAGTGCCATCTGGTACCTTCATATTTTTGCTAATTATTCTTGTTAATGAGGTGCTAAGCTCGGTTGTTCTTACCTGGTGAAGAAGATCAAGTGCCCTCAAAATAGAAATATATCAAATTAAGGATATGTGAAATCTTTCTAAATTATTATTTTAAATCTCCTTGATTTAAATGTTGATGCTTGGGGGTAAAGGCCCTCTCACCTTTCCCTAGTTATAGTTCTGAATGGTGGTTATCAAGAATTTCTCCCCAAAAAGCAAGTGGAGTGCAGAGTTCTCCTTAATTAAAATAAAGTGACTGAGAGAGCAAGTCTGGGTTTTTGTCTGGCAGTGCCAATTCCCTATTGCATCCAGATAGCTTTTCCCTAATCCCATATTAATATTTTATTGGACTTCTGAAATATTGCAATTATGAATACTTCAGCTCAATTATTGACATGTTCTTAAAGGAGATGAACAAACTACTCTCCTTAAAAGCATCTGAAAAAATAAGAGAAATGCAGCTTATATTAACCAGAGGCCAAAACAGAGCTAAGTCATTGTCAGTGCCTAAGGACAGAGCTCGACAGAAGTACACGAAAACCTTCAGGGCAGCCAAGGACTCTGCAGCAACTTAATTTTCATCCAAATCAAAACCAGGGGGAATCAGGGTCCAGAAAGGAAAACAAAGACCTGAACCAAAGTCCTTCATCTCTAAAGGTCAGTGTTGAAGAATTTGTGAGGAAACCATTTCCTATTCAAAGACAATTAAATTTTCTTTGACATTTAAATGTTCCATGTAAGATTGAGAGGAATGTATGAAATGGCAAGAATCTAAATCCATTTTTTTCTCCAATATTCTCAATGAATAAAGTAAAAACAAAACAAACAAACATAAAAAAGATTCTTCCAGATGGGAGGAAAGAAGCCTAAGGGGAAAATGATTTTATCAGACAACACATAACTCTACAACCATACGTTCATCAAAAACTTACAAAGTCTCATCAATTGTGTTTCTTTGTAGTTTAATTACATAAGTAATGAAGAGGAAAGAAATAAAAGTCCAATCATTATCTTTCCCTGAAAACAATTTATTTTTAGAAAATATTATATTATGGAATAAATCCTTATGTAGTGAATGGACTTCTGGGTTTGGAATCAGAAAAGGGTTTGAATCATAGGGGCTCAACTCCCTATTTGTAGAACTTAAGATAAATGATTCCACTTGTGCCAGCCCAGTTTACTCCTGTATAAAAGCTAG
This sequence comes from Antechinus flavipes, assembly GCF_016432865.1. Classification (NCBI taxonomy): domain Eukaryota; kingdom Metazoa; phylum Chordata; class Mammalia; order Dasyuromorphia; family Dasyuridae; genus Antechinus; species Antechinus flavipes. The sequence goes on along the minus strand of NC_067403.1, from coordinate 219,140,197 downwards.
TAATAGAAGAAGAAGAGAAAAAGGAGGGGGAGAAGAAAGAGGAGGGGCAGAAGGAAGAAGAAGAAGAGGAGGAGAGGAGAAGTAGTAGTGGTGGTAGAAGTAGAAATAGTAACAGCAGTAGCAGCAGTAATAATCGTAATAGCAATGGTAGTAGTAGTAGTAGTAGTAGTAGTGGTAGTAGTAGTAATAATAGCAGCAGCAGCCATAGTATTATTAACTAGTAGCAGCCTCAGCAGCAGTAATAGTAGCTTCAGCAAGAACAACAGCAGTTGTATTGTAAGTGGTAGTAGTAGTAGTAGTACAAATAGAATAATAGTAGTAGCAACAGAAGTAGTAGTGGTGGTTGAAACAGTAGTAATATTGTAGTTTTAGTACTATTCATATGTGTTATTGCTAGCTAATTCAAGGCCCATGGGAATCAAGTACAGTAATACATTTTGCAACTGTGAAATGCTAAGTAAACATATGAATACTAACATTATTTTGGAGGTTGGTAATGAAAATCTACAAGAATTCAGTTTCAATGATCATTAGATCTTACATTGGAGAAGGTATGGATAATATCTTTCATTCACCCTCATTTCTGCACTTTTTGGAACAATTCCAGAATACTGCCTTATCCTGAATAACTGCCACCCATGTGCTCTCTGGAAACAGAAACTAAAAGGAAATTCAGGTATTAAAATTCATCAAAATTGTATCAGGCTGGATGGAGGACATGTAGGAAAACTAGTGAATAGCCCCCAAAATTCAAAATCTGCCTTTCTATATTTATAAGCTGTGTGATCTGAGCAAGTCACTTAACTTCTATTAATTTCAATTTCTCTATCTGTAAAATGGAATAATAATCACACCCACTTCACAGGGTTGTGTGGGCTTCAAATGAGAACATCTACAGCTAGTTTTGCAAACTTCCAAGAGTTACATGAATTGCAGCTTTTTTTTTTTTCCAATTAGAGTGTCATGATCTCTTTTCTGTGCCATAGCATGTACTGTGTTTGCCTGATTCAGTACATCCAACACCAGTTTTAGGAGACTTTTCGATGCTGTGATGACTCAAGAAAAGAAGCCCAAAGATTACAGTATTGCTCACCTGTGCCATCCTCTTCTCTTGCTCTCCCAAGCTTTCTTTTCCAAAGATCTAAATGATCTTTGCACCTTTCCCCACAGTGCTCTGCTCTAACATCTTCTTCTTGCTCTAAGGCTGGTCTTGTGCATTCAGCATCACTTCTCATTCACTAGCAATCCTTGTCTTTCTGGGTATGGTCAAATTCTACCCCATTTCCACTCTAAACTCCAGCCCAGATCTGTAAGAGATGCTTGACACCCACATCAGAAGTATAATCAATTGCTCTCTTCTCATCAGATCCTGTTGCAATGAGCTAGGGAGGAGATCTTTCTTCCTTTGTGCAAATACTAGCACCCTGGTGCCTCTCTGCCTTGCTAACTCACAGCATGAGTATTCTGACATATCCTTAATTGAGAACACATCCTATTTACCCATGCAATTCTCCATGTCTTCTCTTTCTGTTCATTAATTATAACTAGTGACCTTTACATTCAATGTTGTCAAAGCTCTTTTAAATCCAAGTCTTCTGATTCAAAATCCAGAATTCCTTCTACTATTACTTTGCTGCTTCACTATAACTAAGAGAAGTTTTAAAAATACAATTGCTGTGTAAATTCCAAGCATATGACCTGAAGAAGACCATGTATACCTGGGACATCCTGCTTTCATACTTTTCTTAGCCTGGTGTATATTTGCATGGCTCCGGTATTCCAAGAAACTGAGCACAATCCCCTGGAGAAGGTAGCTTTTTCTAAAGGGTCAATTTAATTCAATTTAGCAAATATATATTAAGCATCAATCAAGTGCTAGGCACAAAAGTGACATGTTTAGTAAATAGGAGGCCAATCTTTAAGTTACAAAGACAAATTCAAGGACTCAAATCCTGTTACTTTTACTTGTTTTGTAACCATAAGAAAGTCACAAAATCTCTCTGGACCACAGTTTTCTCCACTGGAAAATAAGGAATTTGGAGCAGATTATATCTAAGGTGCCACCATCTTTAATTCTGAATCAATGATCCTTTGCTTTATGTCCCAAGCTTCTTTGTTGTTGTTGTTGTTGTTGAGGCAATTGGGATTAAGTGACTTGCCCAGGGTCACACAGCCAGGAATTGTTAAGTGGCTGAGACCAGATTTGAACTCAAGTACTCCTGATTTCAGGGTTCATGCTCTATCCACTGTGCGACCTCCCTGCTATTTCACTGCCCCTTCCTCAGCTACTTTCTAAGTATATATATATAATTTTTTGCTGGTCTGATGTGATAGAGAAGATTTTTACACTGGGAATTCCATTCACTGATGAAATCACATTAAAAAGAAAGGAAAAAGAATGAGAGAGCAAGATATAGTGAGAATGAGAGTGAGAAAAGGAGAGAAGGAGGAAAGAAAAAAGGAAGGAATGAACGAAGGAACGAAGGAACGAACAAGGAAGGAGAGAGGGAGGGAGGGAAAGAGGGAGAAAGGAAAGGAGGGAAGAAAGGAAAGAGAGAGGGCAGGAGGAAGCAATGGAGGGAAAGAGATAGGGAGGAAGGCAATAAGGGAAAGAAGAAAGGAGAGAAATTAAATGGAAATAAGAATGATATAGTCATTTCTATAATATTTACCATATACCAGGTATTGTGCTAAGCACTTTACAAATATTATCTCATCTGATCCTTAGAACAACCCTATGATGCAGAAGCTACTATTATTGTTATTTTATAATTAAGTGGTTTGCTCCAGATCACACAGCCAGTCTCTGAGACTGAATTTGAACTCAGATCTTTCTGATTTCAGGCCTAGTGGTCTAGCTTCCAAATAGTCAGCAAGAGCATTTAACAGAAACATACTTCTAATCTCAAGGATTCTACAAAAGAATAGAGACCTCTAGGTTGGGGATTGTTCACTTATACATGCCTGTGAGCAGAATAATAAAACCGAAAGACTGACAAATAGTTAATTAGCTAATGATTGTGGCTGTTGGTAAAAGATGACTCCTGAATCCACTAGTTGAATTCATTTTTGATACTGTGTCTCTAAGGAACATCATATTTGCTTCCTGCTTCCACATGTATACTGTCTGGATGGGGGAGTAGTTACTTCATTATAAGATCTAAATTTTATTACTCTGTTACTTAAAAACAAAAACAAAAACAAACTCATTCCCAGGTTTGATCAAACTCAAAGTTTCAAAAATGTGATTACACTAGGATTTATTTAAACAAAAGAAGCATCTGCCAAAATCTTAGAGAGTGTGTATCTATTGACTAGTTGACATAAATATACACAAAAGTTTGTTAATAAACCTGCAGGGGTATTAAAAGGTTCCAATTAGTTTTCTCATTTGATTTATCCAGGATTTTTTTTTCTATTGCCATGAGTTGTTTATTTCAGTTTCTCTTTTCTAATGTCACAAGAAACTGTCAGACACTGGTAAACAGGTTTGATTTAGAAATCCTTTTCTTACCTTCTTTTTTTCCCAAGTCTGTCTGAGGCAAGTGCTCAAATGACTCATTAGAAGCAAAATATGTTGTGTCTGTCATCATTTTCATAGGGAAATTTTTTACAATTTTGACACAGAAGGCCAGGATGAGGAGTCAGCATATTTTATGCTCTTTACTAATATTCTCACACATTTTCTATCACCCAACAACTTATATCCTCTCAAATCTACTTGAGCTATTTAAATTACCCTAAGCTGTAAGTATTATTGTCTACCAACATTCTTTTCATAAAGTCAGGACCTAACTCATGGTCCTCTTCTCCTTATTCCTTTCATATTAAACATATTCAATATTCATAATGATGAAAGTTTAAAAATCCTGGTCTCCAAGCTACACTTGCTTTCAGGCACTTATAGGAATGACCACACTTTAGAATTATTGTTTGTGTGAAAGAAGAAGACAGAAAGACAGGCAGAGAAACAGAAGAAGGGGAGGAGGAAGAAAAAGAGTAGTAGGAGAAGAGAGAAAAGAGACAGAGAAAACCAGACAGAGAGACAGACAGACAGACAGACAGACACACACACACACACACACACACACACATACACAAACAGAGGAGAGGGAGAGAAGGGAAGAGAAACACAGAAACAGATAGAGACAGAGACAGAGAGACAGACACAGACACACACATACAAACTCACACTTTCAAATATCTGTGTCTATGCATAAACATATACATACTTATATGACTATGATAACAGAAATATAGTCATTGATGTATTTAAAGTGAGGAATCATCAGGATAATATTGATAATAATTACTGTAAATTAGCCAAACTTGAAAGTTTTGAAATGAACAGTGGAATTATCATGATCATGTGTTTGATAGTCTGATACAACAGAAACCTAAAATTATTCAGCATGCAAAATGCCTTTTAATGTTATGAATGTCATTTTCCAAGGATGAAATCTTATATTAATAAGCAGAAAGGGAAAGGTTTCTGGGAAAACAGCGGAATAGGTCAGAAAAATCCCAGGCTCTTCAGATTTCCTGCACAAACAAAATAAAAATAGCACCTCAGGGAGGACACAGAATAGTAAAACTAAACAAAGAGTTGGGGCAGACAAGTGGTCATTTTGAGGCAATCGGGTAATGTCTTAAGAAAAATCTCAAGATTGAGGTTTGACCCGTGTGAATTATAGACACCTCTATGTTAGCTCCACTGAAACAGCAAGGGGTGAGCCTTGGAGCTACTTGAGTTGGGAGTAGCCTTGGTCCCAGACAAAGTAGTTTTCACAGGAGTTGGGCATCTGAGAGGGGAAAGATTGAGGAAACCTCCACTGCTAAGAGATTCCAGGACCCACAGGTGAGATGCTACCCAGATGCAGCACTGGGTGAAAAGGAACCAGCAAATTCCTATGAGTGCAGGAGCAGTGGGGCAGGGAAGCTGTTGGTTATGGGCACTTTCAAGAGGTTGGAGTCTGGTTTTTGTTTCAGGTCGGGGCACGGGTGGGGGGAAGGGGGAACCAAAGGAGGACTTGAAGTCAGAGGCACCAGCCCCAACATGATTACAATAGCAAGCTGTTCTTTTTGAAAAATGAGCAGGCAAAGGAGAAAAAATGCAACCATAGAAAGTTACTATGGAAATAGAGAAGACTGGGGTTCATTTTCAGAGGAGTAGAAAAAATTAAAAAGCCGCCAATCGCCACTGTAAAGAGATCCTACAAGGAAAACCTCTAGGAATATCATAGCCAAATTCTGAAACCACAAGTTCAAGGAGAAAATATTATGAGCAACAACAGTAACATCAAGATTCAAAAATGGTGGAACCATAATCAGAATCACACAAAACCTATCAATGGCTACCTTTAAAAGATTGTAGGTATTAAAACACTATAGAAAAGCAAAAAAAAAACTGGGGTTGCAGACAAAAATATCATGCCTACTAAAGTTAAGCATAATCCTAAAGAGAAAAAAAAATGGATATTTAATGAATTGCAAGGCTTTTGGAATTTTGTTGCAAAAAGGCATGAAGTTAGTAGAAAATTTGACACACACAATCCAAGAGAAATATAAGGTAAATATCAAAGACTAATTATGAGATATTCAATAAGGATAGATATTTACTTTTTATATATGGAAATGTAAAAAAAAATCTAAAATTTTCATTAGTAATTGGGTAGTTCAAAAGAAAGATTGGGATAGAGTTGAGTATGATGTGATTTTAGAAATCAAATTATGTACTATAAAATAAAAAGAGTAATTCTGCTGTACAAATGAGGTACAAGAGGAAGAACTGGTACAGAGGTATTAGATGAGGGAAGACTATTGCTGGTAATGTGGATATATATATATATATGTGTGTGTGTGTGTGTGTGTACATGTATATACTTGTGTGTGCATGTATGTGTGTGTGTGTGTATATATATATATATATATCACATAAACATGCACATGTATATGTGTATAGATGTGTGTGAGACAGAGAGAGAAAGAGAGAGAGAGAGAGAGAGTGAGTTTTGTAACACATTCCTGATGAGGGTCTATGTTGGAATTTTTACAAACAGAACTAACAATCCTCCTACAAGGAAATAAAGAAAAGATGGGCAGCTCTGAACACAAAGTATAATATTTATTTTTATAGGTTTTCTTGAAATGGAAATTTATCACTTTATTTTTTCCATTTTTACATGTATTTCTGTCTACATGGCAACATTTTTTTCCTATTTTGTATTATTTTAAATTTTAAAAATGGTAAAGAACAAAACCTCTTTAAAATAAAAAAAATAATCATTGTATTTAAATATCAATAATCTTTTGCCACCTTGTTATACTTATTAATTCAATAGTTTCATTTGTTATTTAGTTTTTGTTAGTTTTTTCTTGATGGAAATGTACAGAATTCACCTTGAAGAAGACAAGCTCAAGTAAAAAAGATGCCCCCTTAACAACATTGTATAGTAAGTCAAGGTTATTACTGACTTTTCTTCATTTTTCTTTTGTTTTATTTTCTCCAGTTGTACTCTACCTTTGGTTTCTCCCCAGATGGCTGGTCTTTCAGGAAGACTTCAGGCTCATAAGTTACAAAAGAAAAACATCTAATAAACACACACACACACACACACACACACACACACACACACACACACACACGTGAATGCTTCAAGGGACTTACTGGCCCTCCTAGAAGGATTTTTATTTTAAAAGAGACTCAGAAAGAAACACCACTTATCTCAAAGAATGACATTCTAAAAATGGAGTTTCAGGAATTGTGGACTTGGCGAGGAGAGATTTGTGGGAGGGGAATGTTGTCAACTGCTTCTTAGGTTACATGATATAAACTATTTAAAATTCCTGAACCCAGTTCAAGAGTCCAAGTTGCAATTTAGTAATTACTCATATTGATACAATTGATGCTCAAAGATTTGCAAAAAGATAATTTTGAAACAATTTGGTGAAGGGAAGTATAATATGTTTCAGTGTCAAGAAGCAATATGGATTATACATGGTCACACACATACATATGCATACATACATGCTCACATATACAAACACACATGCTATCCCATTTATTACAGACAGTACCTATATGTGTGTGCATGATGAATAAGATATATGTGTGAATAATACATATGAACCCAAGTACATTTGCTTTATAGGTACAATGCACATACTTTTGAGCCTGTATAGATTGTACTTATTGCATTTATATACATATATATGAATGTAATTCCTATATTTCAATATGCATGTATAATTAATTCATATATATGTGCATTGCTCATATTGTTCAAATGTACATATAAACATGTATACATTTATGGACTATCAACACATGCATTGATGTATACATGCAGCCACGCATATGTATATATATGCATATAGTATATATATATCCTTCTATATATTTATGTACATACAAGAAAAATGTCACATACTCACAGATAATCTCTATGAGTTTCTGGATTAGCAATTTAATAGACAGAATGTTATTAACTCCATTTAACAGATATTTAACAGGTATTGTTTATGATTTGTTTCTAGACAGGTCCCTAATATTTAAAAGTAGAAAGTTTTGGAGCTGTATTGACTAGTTTTTTAAAATTGGCTATAAAGTCAAGGATCTTTTCATTCTACCTTAACAACCCCCTTTTAGGCTTGGAGGATTACAATTGAGTAACTGTAGCATTAGGAAGGTCTCTTATACGCATGAGGTTTCCATCCATTCATAAAGTCTCCCTCTGAAAGGTACAAACTAAAGAACAACATGAATCATGGTCTCTGAAATATGCTTTATGCTACTGGAAATAGATTTGGAATATGTATACTTCAAATTTTAACTCTCCTATTTCCTAGCTGTTTGTCCTTGGAAAGTTCCTCCACAACTCTTACCCATCTTTAAAGATAAACTGAGTTTGGAGAGTCCTTCCTGCTCTCAGTTCTAAATCTAGAGTTTCAAGGCCATTTCAAAAGCTATATACATTTGGAAAGTATTGTTGCTCAGTGAATCTAGGTTAATTTCAATATTAGCCTCAGTCACAGAATACGGTTAGGACATCCATAGCATCAAAGATCTAGAGGAAGAAGGGACCTCAGTGTGCATCTAGCCTCGCTCACAAAATTTTGCTGCTAAGGTAATTGAGACCCTCTGAGGCTAATTGTGTAAGTTACACACTTAACAAATGGGAGATCTAGGATTTGAACTTGGGCCCTTTGACCTCACAAACAGTTCACTATCCCTTTAAATGTGACTTGGAAACCTATCACAAGAATCTGCAAGTCAAATATAAATTCATTTTTCATTGTGTGTATCCTAGTTCCACTCTCTTTTTGTGAATATTCTGTGTGTGCATTTAACTTTGAAATTTGAAATGAGTGTTTCTTTTAAAATAACAATGTTAGTGATCATCAGAACTACAATAATTAAATATGGAGTTTGGGAAAAACATATGAATGACATTTGAAAATGAACTTTGAAATTCATGGCCTAGAAGCAATGCAACAAGCAAATCAGACAATTTGAGTTAAGTAGGCAGAGGAATATTCAGGTTATAAGGGATAAAGGGTTACCTCCTCTCATGTCGGTGCCCTGGATCCAGTGCCTTGTGGCTCTGGTGGTCATTTGATTTCAGAATTCTCAGCATAAACCCTGAGACATTCACAGCTGACTGCAGAATTAAATGACTTCTTGTAGGTACTAAGTAGTGAAAAGAACACAGGCTGAATAGTGTGAAGTAAAGGGCAGAGATCTGCTGAACCAAAGAATGATTTCTATTGAATGCTTACATTAATGATTGATAGAACTTTTTAAGATTCAGAAGACACAGTGGCAGAGGAGAATTTCTGCAGACAATCTCAGATCCAAATTCCAAGGAGCTTATGAACTACAACCTGTGGCAGATAATACTGGGACAAACTCAGTAAAATATGATTCTCTTGTTTATTTCTGTAATAAAATGAGAATTTTCTTGCTTGTCCCCATTCTCTTACTAGAAAGAAATTTTGGCATTAAAGGAATAATGAAAAAATCTTGGGAAGGATATCAAGATCCTTGATCTAACCCTTGCCAATGACATAACTTCTTATCACTGAACATCAGTTCCCATCAAATGTGAAAATAGTACAAAAATACTTATGAAATGTATTTCACATTGATGTTGAAAGAAAATCCTTTATTTTTTCTCAATAGTATTTTATTTTTTTTCTAAATGCATGGTGAAGATTGTTTTAACATTCATTTTTGCAAGACTTTGTATTCCAAAATTTTTTTTTTCTCTTCCTACCTTTTCTCCCCTTCCCAAGGCAGTAATTTCATATATGTTAAATATGTGCAATCCTTTTATACTTTCCAAACTTGTCATGTTTTGTAATAAAAATCAGACCAAAACAGAAAAAAAAAACCTGAGAAAGAAAATAGACAAACAAAAGGTGAAAATATTATGCTTTTATCCTCATTTAGTCTCCACAGTTCTCTCTGGATGAGGATGGCATTTTTCATCCCAAGACTATTGGGATTGTCTTGAATCACCTCAAAAGTTGAGAAGAGCCAAATCCTTCACAGTTGATCCTTACATAATCTTGTTATTACTGTATACCATGTTCTTCTGCTCACTTTACATAGGATCAATTCATGTAAGTTTTTCCAGCTTTTCCTGAAATCAACCAGCTCATCAGTTCTTATAAAACAATAAAATTCCATTTCATTCATATACCATAACTTATTTAGCCATTCCTCAATCGATGGGCAAGCACTCAATTTCTAATTCCTTGCCATTACCAAAAAAGCTGCTACAAATGTTTTTAGTGATCTGGGTTCTTTTTTCTCTTTTATGATCTCTTTGGGATAAATAATTAGTAGTGAGAATGCTGGATCAGTTTTATGGCTCATTGGACATAGTTCCAAATTGCTTTCCAGAACGGTTTGATCATTTCACAATCCTACCAGCAATGCGTTAGTGTCCCACTTTTCCTACATCCCTTCCAACATATCTTTTCTTTTCATCTTATCCAATTTGAGAGGAGTGGAATGATACCTAAGAATTGTCTTACATTTCTCTAATCAATTGTGATTTAGAGCATTTGGGGAAAAAGACAAACTTTTAAACAGGTGTTATATAAACATGAATTATCATTTCTATTAATATTTTGTCATTGTTCTTTTGCTCAGTAAAGTTCTGATAGAAGTAAAACATGGAAAAACTTAAAATAATGCTGTTATTATTTTATACTTCTCATACATAACATCTTTATTGAAGTTTTTATTATAATATTTTCCCCTCAAAACTTGACCACTGAAACATTTCAACAGAGAAAAAGATTATCCCTTCTTTTTTCTCTTGTATGACCCCTTTCCCAATGACTGCTGTCTTTTGACTTACTCCAATCTGGATCTCTGCACTTTTTAATGCATAAAAATATATTGCAATGAACAAGTGGGAGAAATATGAGGAATAAGGAAAACAGGAACAAGATAGCCAATGTGAGCTAATGTAAGGAGGCTTTTTAATCTTTATGCATATCACCATTCCCCACTCTGTACAAAAACATGGCAGTTTTTTGGGTCTTAATCATTGATTGAAAGTGATAAGAGGCACAACTACATGAATTTTTATCATTTCAATAACAAAAGCAGTAGTCTCTTATTTTTTACCTACTGCTTTCAAGAGTTGAAATTTCCATCAATAAAGACACTGAAAGATAATCTTTCTTTTCCTTTAATTCCTTTCATTTTGTGGAAACTTAACTCAACATCATAATATCCTTCGGGTATATTTCTAATGGTCCTATGCAATGCCCCAAACAGGCATGTGTCAAATTGAGATGCATTGGTCTATATCATATTTCTGAAATCTGGGATCCAACTAACTACTTAATTTCCTGCAGACTCAATAAGAATAGCTCCTAGACATATTAGCTTAATTCTGTATACATCTATTTAGCTGAATATATAATCATATTAACAAAAGATCTGGGAAAAGAAACAAGGAATTATATAATTGTATAGCACATAGATTCTTATATATTTAAAATAATACTGACACTTGATTGACCTATATAAAATCAACACACTTAATTACACTCAATCTTCTTATAGTTAGACATTTTTCCAAACAGGGAAGGGGAAAAGCTAATTGTTTGTTGAAACTAGATGAATATTTTTGGATCATTCAGTTAACCTCACAGAGACAAAAAGGGGTTATAGAGCTAAAATACAGCCATTCCATTGTAAGGAAGGGATATGAGAAAATCAGAAGGAATAATATTTATAAGTGAAGTGAACTTATATTAGAAAAAGCTAAAAGTTGGAAAGACAGTCACATGCAATCTAAGAGGAAAAAGAAAAAAAAGAGTCAAAACTCCTAATTTTGTAAAATGTCTTGCCTCAAAATATGATCAATGAATATAAATATATGTGCATATTTTAATGATGCTTCATATAACTTTGGAGCTTTCCTTTTATTAATTATAAAATTTGTTGCTTTTCTTTACAGAGAAAAACACAAATTGTCCCACTAGCATTTCCAGGGCAGCCCATAATTCAGAGTGACTGTAGCTTTTAAAATTACATAATAACTCATTCTTATGGGAAAGCTTTATAGAGAGCCACTAGTGTGACAATTTCATTTATTTTTCCAGAACAAAGTTTGGATGAAGTATGACTTAGAAATGGGATCATTCTCAAGGAACAAGGAAACATGCAGAATATCGATTCCTATAAGGAACATCCTTCAGAGAATACAACCATTAGAGACATAGGAAGAGACCAGCAAAACAGTATTTAGACAAAGGTTAAGTAAGCAGAGTTCAGAGTTATAATGAAGTTCTCCTTTCCTTTTCCTTGAACCTCAAACCTCATTCTATAAAGTGAAAGACTATTTCTCAAATTCTAATTACATGTCATTTGTTGATACTAGTGAAAGCTTGATGTAGAGTACAAAGAAGTAAAGGAAAAGATATATCAGGATACTAGTATATTGAAAGTTGGCATATCATACAGATTATAGCTAAATACTAACCATAATTCCCCATACTTGGAAAGAGTTTCCATATATTTATTGGAATCCAGTTTCCATAGATCAGAGGCTTTTTAATTGAGCACCTCTTACTACTTAAGACTATGTTACATGCCTTTACTCATTTGTTGATAAAGCTGTTTGAAGATACAAGTTATATTTCATTCAGTTTCCCATGAATCATTATTATCAATTTCATCATCATCACCAGTATTTATATAGTTTTATAGATTATAAAGTATTTTATAAACATTATATGAGTTGATCCTTTCAACAATCCTGGAAGGGAAGTGTTATTATTATTATTCCAATTTTATAGCAATGAGAATGACAGTAATTAAGTGACCTATAATATAATAGGTCACCAAGCTAATATGTCTGAGTTTGAATACGACTCTAGTTGTAGTTTTTGATCTATCAAGCCATCTTGTTTCCTAAGGGGACTTAAAAATGAGAATCTATTTTAATTTTCTGTCACATCTTTGTTGGATAAAGGGTTATTCTTAGAGTCAAGAAGACCTGGATTCAAGTTTTGCTTCTTAAATACAGTGCAAACCATGAGAATTTGTCATTTCTCAGTGTTTCAAACACTCTCTAATACACTGTCATAATACACATTGGCAAAAGTAGTTTTATGTATAGTTCTCTACACCATTGGAATACAAAGTGCAGCCTGGCTGGCCCCATCTTCCACTTAAAAAAAAGAAAAAAAAAAAAAAGAAAGATCAATTGAATACCTACATATGTTTTTCACAAAACTTTGTGAAAAACATATGTAGGTATTCAATTGATCTTTCTTAAATATATTATTCAAATCAATCATTTATTCATTCTAAATAAGTTTTGCTTCCATTCAAGTTGTATAGTAATTTTAAAAACTAAATGCTATCACACAAGCTAGAAATATACATAAATAACTGAGATGCATTGAATTTCACTCCAAGAAGTTCTATCAATTCTATTGATGCCCACAATTAAAATGGGAGAATCATCATGACATAACGCAACAGTGATTTATTTTCTTAGAATTCTTTTATACTCTTAAAAACTACTGAAGTTTTTTCCCATTTCAAGAGGAGCTTTTGTTTACATGGTCCATATCTATAGTCATTTACTGTGCAGCACTTAGTTTTATATTGAATATCATATTGACCTCTGAGATTCCCTGGGGAGTTTGGGACTTCTAAGGTTTCCCCAGAGTCCTCAGACCATTATTTAAGAACTGCTGACATATTGGATAGAGAGATGCTTGTGTATTCAGGAAGATATGAAATCAAATCCTCCATTGAAAACATACTTGCTGTATAACAATGCATATAAGTTCTTAGCAAATGTTTGATTGTTACTCAGAGGATAAACGTGAAATTTCAGAGAATCAGAGATTTGGAGCTGGAAACAATGTTAGAGATCAAACTTCTGCATTTTCCAGTTAAATTGAAGGCTATAGAAGTTAGGAGGTATAAAGGATAGTCTTTTGATGACAAAAAGAACAAGATAGTTTGAGCAAAACAAATAAGAGGTAAAAAAAAAATTGTAAAAAGGAATTAGCCAGAAATTTGTGTTTGGATTAATAAAACAGAGGGCATGGTGGAGAGGAAAAATGAGAGTCGAGATTAGGGTCTGGTTTCGAGCAAAATAAGCTATAGAAAGCCAGTACTAAATTTTTTGTAATATAAGATTTCAAAGAAGAAAACAACATTTTGTTTTTGTATTATTAGATAACACCCTAAAATTGAAAATAAAACAGGAACGAGTTATAAAACAGATTAAAAGTAATAATTAATATTAATATAGCACCTATTATGTGTCAGGAACTGTGCTGAGTGCTTTACTTTTTTATCTCCATTGATAATCAAAACAATCCTCAGCAGTAGGTACTATTATTAATCCCATTTTAAAGTTGAGAAAAACAGGGTTTAAGTGACTTGCCCAGGATCATATAGCTAATGGGTAACTGGGCCTATGTTTGAATTAAAATCTTACTGGTCCAACACTTTATTCATTGCATTACCTTTAATTATTGTAGAGTTCTTTCAGGCATGTCCAACATTCTGGTACCCCATTTGAGGTATTCTTATCAAAGACCCAGGAGTGGTTTGCCATAATTGTCTTTACGAAATTAATAGGCTTTTTGTACTAGAAACATAGTTACTAAAGATGAAAAGTTAAAACAGTGTTCAAAATAAAATGTTTAATGCTTTGGACTGATACAAAATTAGAAAGCAGGATATGCCATCATAATTTCTGGTAAAAAAAAATGAAGTTATACATGGTCAAGAGAAACAAAAGAGGAATAATTAAATGCACAAGAAATAACAAAGTATTATTAACATTAAATATACATGAACCTAGGAAAAGCTAAAATTAATTGTGGATTTCTTTAGCTTTTAACTAAGGGAAGGAAGGAATGAAGAAAGAAAGGAAAAGAGAGAGGGAGGGAGGAAGAGAACAAAGACATGGCTAGGCAATCCATGACAAAATAAAATACAAAGTGACTTAATCAAATCACTCAATGTTCAAAAGAATCATTGAATCAATATCTATAAAGAGCCTATTATGTACTCCAAACTATTTAATCACTGAATATTCAACTAAAATGAATCAGAATGGATGAGATGAGTTTATATAAATTCATTGGTAATTATATGAAAAAATATAAGCTAAAGGACATCTTTCTTGAAACTTTATCTCCTGGATTGTAAATGTGATCTAGTCTTTTCATTCCATTAAACTAAATACTCCCATAAGTGTTTTCCCATCTAATATGACATTCAGGGTAAGGATAGTTAGCAATAGGAAGCAACTAGTTAGAAAAATTGATATAGAGTAGCTGGCCCAGAGTCCAGGGAAAAAAATCAAATTTCAAATTCAGTCTCACAAATATTAATTTTGTGACCCTGAGCAAGTCACTTAACCTTATTTGCCTCAGTTTCCTGAGCTGGAGAAGGAAATGGCAAACCACTCCAATATTTTTGCCAAGAAAACTCCAAAAAATGAGTGGTGAAAAGTCAGACACAACCCAAATGACTCAACAACAAAATTTCTTTGAAATGCATGACTTCCTCCTTTTCTCAGTATGGCTGCTCCGTATTGAAATCTCTGGATATAAAAACAAACCTAAATCATTCAAACATATAAAAGTGTTAGAAGTAATCAGATGTTCTAAAGCTTTGTCTCCACTGTGAATCTTTCTTATCTACCTAATGGTAGACTATATAATATATATAATGATACATAATGTTTTTGAATGAGCTGTTTTTAGAACTCTGTTTGTTCTCTCCTTTTAAATAGTGGCCAGTGCACTTCTTCTTTAATAAATGTTCTTTTGATAAGAATCCTTATTATTTTCATTCTATATATAAAAGACACTGCTTTGCCTGAGTTAAATACCTTCTAGATAAAAACTGAATTTAGAACAACCCAAGAGGGCTGCATCATTTCAAATATTTCCCTCAAAATTTCACATTTTAAAATTTTATGAGTTCATGGGGTTTTATAAGACAATAAATTGTTCAAACAGCCTGTTTATTAGCTAACCATCCATCTGTCTCATCATACTACAAATCTAGGAGAGACCGTAATGTTGGATTAAATAGAGATTTTGATTATTGGATGGGAGATAAATCTAATCAGTTACAGCAATACAATGATCAGGAATCCAATCATAATGAAGGCTGTAACAATGATGATTAATAACACTAGTTTTTCATACCCAGTGACCTCTTTGAAAAGAAGAAGTAGCAAGAACCACAAAGAGAATGTTTTATTAGCATGAAACATTAACATATCCTGGAGGAAAAAAAAGGTGAAATAAAAAGAAATAGTCTAATGACAAATTATTTGAAAATGGCAATGATGTCCATTATAACATATTTAAAAACCTTTTCATACAAGGAGATTGAAGATGGAGAGAAAAGCCTCATTTAACATTACCAGCATGAAATAATAGTTCACTGTCAATTCTGGTCAGGATTTATGTCACTAGATTTGTGAAACTGTCAGGTTTTTGGTTAATAATGACAAAATTCACTATTCCTTTAAATGATTGACACAGATTACAAAAAAAAATCATATGAGGAGTAATTGTGTAGGAATGTAGTTTTTTGGTGTTTTAATGGATAGATAATCTACCTATTCATTCCAGTACATGAATGTTCTCTCTACTGGTATACTTCATTGTACATTTTATATTTTCTTGTTCTGTGGGGCACTTGGATTTGCTCTGCCATGAATGCTCTGCAAGAAGTCAACAAAACATGCTTATAGCAATCCTCTATATTTTTATACTGCAGAGGATCCACCTATGTTTCTGATGATATCACTTCCAATGAGTAATTCTTCTTAGATAATACACAGCAACCAGGCAGCCAATAAGCGTTAAATGATTTCAAAGCACAAAGCAAAATGCTTGGAATTAAGAACACAAAACCAAATCAATCTTGGCAGTCAAGAAGTTTCCACGATGCTGGAGGTAACAATCTACACACATATATAATTGCATAAAATTGAATGCAAGTAAATGAAAAGTGGAGTAGGGGAAGCACTTGTTGCTGGGGCAATTATGTAGGTTAGAAGCTTATAGCCAATGTGCAGAATTTGAGTTGAACATTGAAGGAATCCAAGGCTTCTAAGAGTGTGAATGAGGAAGGAATTTATTCCAGGCATAAAGCTGCAGCCTATGTTAAAGACTTTTATATCAAGCTTTCTGGTTCTAAAATGACAGAGTGAGAAAGGAGACTTCAGAAGCCACCTCAAATTCCCCTTCAACATTTGAAAACTGCCTTCGACCTGATGAGGAGAAGAGAAGCTGCTTACCAGCTCAGGAGCAAAGGCTGGTCTTACTGGGGGTAGAAGGAGAATGAGGTCCAAGAGCAGCAACTGGTCAACTCACCCCAAAATCCTTCCACCAAAGAGGCCCTACTTCCATCCCAAGCCAAAAGCACAGCCCCAACAAGACCCATCCTCCAGAAATAACCTGCAGAAAGATTGTTTCCATAGCAAACACTAATGAGACATTGCCCCTGGGGCAGGCCAACAGAGAAATCCCTCACCCTGTGAAGATCAACTAGGGAATGTAGCCCCTACTACAAACCAGAAAAGAAGCATACCCTCTAGGGCAAGCAAGCAGCTAGTTTCTGAATCCCAGTGGAAGCCAGAAGCAAGACACTGAGCTTAAGGATCACAGTGCAGGACTAAAGTCCAACTTTCACATAAAAACACCAAGGCACTAAATACACAGGAGAAAAAAATATCAAATAAGAAAAAATCTCAACTATTGACAGTTACTATAGTGACAAGGAAGTTGAAGGAACAAAGTTAGAAGAGGAGAATAATATCAAAATAACTACATGTGGAAGCCTCAAAGAAAAATACAATTTGGTCTTGGGTCCCAAAAGAACTCCTACATGAGTTAAAAATAATTTTTAAAAGCAAATTAGAAAAGCAGAAGAAAAATGGGAAAGGAATTGAGAGCACTGCAAGAGAATAATGAAAAAATAGTTTACAGTATGAAAAAATATATACATATATATATATGAATTAAATGAAGAAAATAACTCCCTAAAAAAATAAAATTGAGTAAGTGGAAGTTAATGACTCCATGAGAAATTGAGACACAATAAAATGATTTTTTAAAGTAAAGAAGAAGATGATGATGAAGATGAAGATAAAGAAGGAAATGTAGAATTTCTCACTGAAAAAAAAATAAACAATTGACTTCAAAAATACATCCAGGAAAGATAATTTGAGAATCATTTGACTATCTCAAAGCCATGATCAAAAAACAAAACAAAGCAAAAAAGAAACAAAATAAAACATAAGCAAACAATCAAAAACTGGATAACAACCTTCAGAAAATTATCAAGGAATACTTCCCTAATACACTAGAACTAGAAAGGAAAATCGAAATTGAAAGAATTCACCAAATCACCATCTAAAAGATATCCCAAAGTGAAAACTCCCAGGAACACCATAGCCAAATTCCAGAGTTCACAGATCAAGGAAAAAAAACTGCAAGGAAAAAAAAAAGAAAGAAAAAGAAAAGTACTGCAAGAAAAGAAAAGAAAATATTCTAATAGTATAGAGCTACTGTCAAGATTAAATAGGATTTGGAAGCTTCCATATTAATGAACTTTAAGGCTTGAAATATTATATACTGGAAGGCAAAAGAGTTGGGGATGTAGCAAACAATCACTCACCCAGTAAAACAATATAAATTTTCAGGAGAAAACAGGTTTTTAATGAAATAGAAAAATTTTAACAATCCTAATTAAAGACTAGAACAAAAAAAAAAAAAAATTGACCTTCAAATACAAAACTCAAACATAAAAAGGTAAAAAGGAAACAAGACAGAGAAATCATAAAAAAATTCATTAAGGTTATACTTTATAATTCTATATGGCCAAATAATATCTGAAACTTTTAAGAAACATTGCAGTAAGGACAATTAGAAGGAAGATATGTAGAGAGACGGTGTAAATATAAAATGACTTTAATGGGATGACATCTTGAAAAATAAATTGCAGAATGCAAAATAAACCCATACAAACTACCATTTCTAAATATTACCAGCAAAGTCCAGTGTAAGGGACAATGAAGCACTGCTCTCTCTTTGAGATGTGTCACAGAGCCTGTAAGCCATGTCAGCTGGTGGGCGGACCCAGGAGATAAAAAGGAGTTTGGCTTCTGAGGCAGGAAGTTGTGTCTAGCATGAGTTAAAAGAACTGCTATAGGTTTTTTGAGATGACAAAGGGTGTGTCCTCTTGCTAGATCTTCTCCTGGGACACAGCACTAACTCCAGAAGCACTCCCTTCTGAAGGCTCCACCTACGCAATTCTGGGTGGGCTGGGCACAAACAAATCCCTCAAGAGAGGCAGCATAAATAGACAGCCCTGAGCAGAGTTCATTCTCTTTCTTGTGCTCCTGCTACCCACTGAGAGGATGACTGAATAAAGACAGAATGGTTGCACCTCCTGGTCGGTCTGTTGCTATGTTATCTGGGTTGGAGCCTGAAGACTGGTAAGTTTGACCTCGCTGTGCCACTGATGAGTTAGAGTAACTCAAAGGGGATGCTATTAGGTTAGAGTAGTGTTAAGGGATGCTACAATCCAGTAACAAGAGATAGAAAGAGAAATCCCACTTAACACCACTATAGAAAATATAAATTACTTGGAGTCAACCTTCTAAGGCAAACCCAGAAACTATATGAACACAACTCCAAAATATTTTTCATACATATAAGGTCAGAGCTAAACAATTGGGGGAAAAAATTGCTCATGAGTGGGTCAAGCCAAAATAATACTACAATTCCACCTAAATTAATTTGTATATTCAATGCTATACTATTTAATTATCAAAAACATTTTATAGAAGTAGAAAAAATAACAATACATCTAGAAGAACTAAAGATAAGAATCACTGAAAAAATGTTAAGAAAGGGAATCTAAATATACTACATCTCAAACTGTACAATAAAATGGTAACCATCAACAATTTGGTAGTGACTAAGAAATAGGTGGATCAATGGAATAAACTAAAAATACAAATTACATTATAGCAAATGATCATAGAAATTTGGTACTTGATAAACCAAAAGATCTAAACTCATTTCACAAAAACTTCTGCAGAAGCTGGAAAATAGTATGGTAGAAACTAGGCATAGAAAAATACATCACATTATAAATCAAGATAAGATTGAAATAGGTACATGATTTAGACATAAAAGGTATTACCAGGAACCAAGATGGAAGAGTAAAATCATAAAGCTGCTCGAGCTCTACCAGTTTCCCTCAAAAAACACATGAAATCAAGCTTCTGAACAGAGTGTGATGGAAAGAAACTCTTCTCTAGCTCAAGATAGACTAGAAAAAATTCAATAAAGGTCAGTCTCACTGGGGTGAAAATGGTGTTCAGCCCAGCTCAGATAGATTCTGAGAAATACAGTGAGAGAGTCTGAAGCATAACAAATCAGCAACTAAGACCTTCAGTCCTAGCTCAGTAGAGGAGCAAATCAGTGGGACTTTTCAGTCCCAGCTCAGCCAGCAAACTCTGGGAAACCAGGCTATTTCCTGAAAAGAGTAGGCAAAGCTACCCCTTACAAACACAAGGGGCCTCTCTGATAAAATTCACGGCTTAGAGCTGCATGAGAATCTTGGGACAGTGCCCTTTTTACCCCAGGAGCAGAGTTCAACCACAAAAGTTAAAAAAAAAAAAAATAAAAAGAAGAAGAAGAAGAAGAAGAAA
Organism: Antechinus flavipes; assembly: GCF_016432865.1. Classification (NCBI taxonomy): domain Eukaryota; kingdom Metazoa; phylum Chordata; class Mammalia; order Dasyuromorphia; family Dasyuridae; genus Antechinus; species Antechinus flavipes. The sequence goes on along the minus strand of NC_067403.1, from coordinate 219,119,951 downwards.
TACCAAAAGAAAGGAAAGAAAATGAGCAAGAAATAGAAAAGAACCTTGACCATAGAAAATATGGTGACATGGCAGACCAAAACACAAACTTAGACGAAGACAGAATGCCCATAGAAGAAATCTCAAAGAGGGACATGAATTGGGTTCAAGACCAAAGAGGCTTCTTGGAAATGCTCATAAAAGATTTTTAGAAAGCAAATAATAGAAGTAGAAGAAAAAAATGAGAAAGGAAATGAAAGGTATGTATGAGAGAGTCAACAACTTGGAAAAAAAAAAAAAAGTTGTCTGAAGAAAATAATTCTTTAAACAGTATGTATATACAGTATAATTCCAAATGGAAAAAAAAAAGAGAGATAACAAAAGCTAATAGAAGAAAATCACATATTAAAAACTAGAACAGAACAAATGGAAATTTATGACTTTGTGAGAAAGCAAGAATCAGCCAAACAAATTAAAAAGAATGAAAAAAATGTAGGAAAATGTTAAATACATCATCGGTAAATCAGCTGGAAAACAGATGCAGAAGAGAGAATCTAAAAATCATTGGTCTACCTGAAGGCCACGCTAAAAAATAAAGCCTGGATATTATTCTTCACAAAATCATTAAGGAATATTGCCCTGATATACTAGAAACAGAGGAGGAAATACTTATTGAAACAATCTATCAATCACCTTTGGAAACAGATCCCCCAAGGAAAACCCCAAGAAACATAACTGTAAAACTCCAAAACTATAATCTCAAGAAAAAAATAATTCAAGCTACCAGATAAAAACAATTCAAATATGAAGGAGCAGCAGGATTACCCAGAATCTGGAAGCTTCTACAATAAAGGATCAGAGGGCTAGAATATCATATTGTAGAAGGCAAAGGACTTAGGGTTAAACCCAAAAGTTAATTACCCAGCAAAATTCAACATCATCCTTCAGAGGAGGCAGCAGAGCTTTAATGAAGTAAGCAACTTTCAATCATTTCTACAGAAAAAAAAAAAAAAAGCAGAGCTAAACAGAAAATGTATTCAGCAAACACAGGAATCAAGAGAAGCATATAAAGGGAAATATATATATATATATATATATATATATATATATATATATATATATATATATATATATATATATATATAAATTCATAATAATAATAAATATAATTCAAAGGTTAAACTGTTTATATCCCTAGATAAGAAAACAATATCTGTAACTCTTGAGAACTGCATCTGTCACTGGGGCAGAAAGAGGGGGGAATCATATGTGTTTGAGGATGTGGCTCAGAATGGACTATGATATGATGACATCAAAAAAAGACATTAATGGATGGGAAAAGGTCTGTACTGGAAAAATAGGAAAGGGAAGGTATAATGGGAAAATTAGTTCACATGAAGAGGTGCAAAAGACCTGTTACAATTGAGGGAAAGAATCAAAGGGGTGAACATTGTCTGAAGCTTCATCTCATAACCTCTTAGATAAATTTCTATACCCAACTGAATGATCTTAGTTCTTAGAGGGAATAACAATCATTCAGTTGGGTATAGAAATTTATCTAACCCTATAAAGAAGTAGAAGGAGAAAGAGAAAAAGAAAAGGAGGGACAAGATAGAAGAGAGGGCAGAAATACCAGAAAAAAAGATAAGAGAAGGGGGGAAGAGTTGATAAAAGACAAGGCAGTAGGTGGAATGGGTTAAAAAATACTACTAAGAGAAGGTGGTGGGATGGTAGGGGATAAAATAGTGCATGGAATGGGTAAAAATAAAGATACAGGACTAAAGAAAGGCTGGAAAGAGAGAACAAAAATATATACAGGAGAGAAAATAGAATGGAGAGAAATACAGAGTTGGGATCATAAGTGCAAAGGTATATGAGATGAATTCTTCCATAAAATGAAAGCAAATAGAGTGGATTAAAAAACAGATCCTATAATATATTGTTTACAGGGAACATATTTAACACAGAGAGACTTACAGAGTAAAGATAAAAGGCTGGAGCAGAATTTATTATGCTTCAAATAATGTTAAAAAAAAAAGTCAAGGGTAGCAATTCTGATCTCAGATAAGTCAGATCTTCTTTACTCCTTTTTAGAAACTGTGGTTTAGAAACCCTAGACAATGGGGAAAGGAGTCAGGGAAAAGACCTTTGCTTGGGTGTGAGTCTCTCTCTCAGACCAACATTTGTGTGTCAAAAACTAGGCAGCCTTTCTCATGAGAAATAAACTTTTTCTGTACTCATTTATAAAAGGAGGTAATACCATAAACAAATTAGGAGAGTAATAGTTTACCTGTCAGATAAATGGAGAAGGGAACAATTAATGTCTAAACAAAAGACAGAAAAGATTATAACATGTAGAAAAGATTATTTTAATTATGTAAAATTTTAAAAGTTTTAGAAAAACAAAATTAATGAAAACAAAATTATAAGGAAAACAGAAATTGGGGACATTTATGCTGTAAATTTATCTGCTAAAGACCTCATTTCTTAAAAAAAAATAAAACTAAGTCTTGCAAGTTTTCATGTCTTTCTGAAATTAGACTGCACATCATTTCTTAGAGAACAATATTCTGTTGCATTTCTACATCATAAGTTATACATTAATTCCCCTCTAATGACATCCAAGCAATTTCTTTTTTTCCCAAAATTTGTTTTATTTAAAGAAACAGAATAAGAAAAAAGAAAAACAGAGAAGGAATGCATAATAAAATGCAACAAAACAAAAAAGAAAATTGGCCCAGCAAAACATTAGGGAGAATTCAAAATATATATAATAAGAAAAAATATATATTATATACATGTATATTAGAAGAAGAAATTATATTCATGAGTGTGCATCTTTTCTTTACTTCCTTGTAAATCATTCTTTTGTTCTCGGCTGCACACCTTTTTTGTTTTATTCTGGGGTTTTCAAAATTTGGCAATGATGTAACTATGTGTTTTCCACAAAGGATCTCATTGAAATGGTATTGGTGGATTTTTTCTATTTTTATATTCCCCTCCTGTTCTATTACTCCAGGATAATTTTCTTGAATTTTTCTTGCATTATTGTATCAAGGTCCTTTTTTTTTAAAATCACAACTTTCAGACAGATAAATTATTCTTATATATTTTTATTGATCTGCTTTTCAGATCTGTCATTTTTCTTAGAAGATATTTCACATACTGTTCTATTTTCTCATTTTTTTATGATCTATTTTGTTATTTCTTGGTCTCTTGTAGCTTCCTGGCTTCTGCTTGCCCAATTCTAATTTTTAAAAAGTTATTTTCATGTTTAAGACTCTGTATCTCTTTTTTTAGTTGGTTGAAATTTTTCATATTTTCTTGTTTTTCTTGGAAGGCTTTTCTTTTCTTTTTTTAGTTTTTCCTCAATATCTCTCATTTGATTTTTAAATTATTTTCTGAGTTCTATAAATTCTTTCTGGGTAGGAGCCATTTCATGTTACTCTTTGGGATATAAGTTTTGTTTTTTGTTTGTTTGTTTGTTTGTTTGTTTTTTACTTCAGTGTCCTCCTCCGAAGATGAACCCTGGTCTTTCCTCTCCTCGTGGATGTTTCTATGGTGGGTTTCTTTCTTCTTTGTTGGTTCATTTTTTAAAATACAGAGTATGATGGTAAGCACTGGGATGGGGGATGGTACTCTGCCTTTACTTCAGCTCTTTTGTCTGACCAGGAAACACAAACCATGAGCTCACCCCTCCAGCAAGTGCCCACAATCAGCAATGTCCCTGACCCAGTGCTTCTGTGCTTGCTGGGTCTGGTTTCTTCTCATCTAGAGCCATGTCTCTGCAGCACAGCTGGCCTGGCATTCCCAATCAACTGAGATTCAGATTCAGAGTCCAACTCCACAAACAATCCAGGAGGTAAAGTCTCAGTGGTTCCTGTTGAGGTTCTAGCCACCAGCTAGCTTGAGAGCTCCACAGTTGGTGTTTTTTATAAAGCTGGCCTGGAGGTGTTTGCACTTTACATGGATTAATACCACTCCCTGGGTCTTTCTTTGGATCTTGATGCATCTGTCTTCACATCTTCCTGGGTTTTATCAGGAGAACCTCAATGCTGCCCAAAATCTTCTTGATTTTTCACCAGTCTATGTTTACTCTGAATAGCAAATGTCTTCTATTTGTGGGGAAATTGGGAGAATTTGAAATTTACCAACCTTCTCTGTCATCTTCCCGGAATCTTCCCCACCCTCCAACATTTTCTATTTCCTTACCATTACAAAAGGGACTGTATAGTACCTCTTTTTTAGTGGCTAAGCATTGTAAATGAAAGGAATATTTATCAATTGGAGAATGACTAAGCAAGCTATGGTATATTATCGTAATAGAATGACAAGAACATTGTAAAGGAAATGACAAAGCAGGATGATTTCAGATGAAAAGTCTAAAAAGACTTACAGGAATTGATACAAATGAAGTGAACAGAACCAGGAGAACTTCACAAATAGTAACATCAATATTGTTTGATGAAGAACTATGAATTATTTAGCTATTCTTAGCAATATGGCAATGTAAGAAAATCTCAAATGACCAATGATGAAACATACCTTATGCCTCCAAGACAAAGTGCTGATATTGTTTGAATACAGATTAAATATACTATTTTCATTTTCTTTCACTTTTTTCATTTATTCAAGTCTTCCTGTAGAAAATGCCTAAAATGGAGATGTTTTAAATGATTGTACATGTATAACCTATACTTGATTGCTTACCATCTCAGGGAACAAGTAAAGGGAGGAAGAGTAACAGAATTTGGAACTTAAAATTTTAAAACCAAACAAATGTTAAAAAACTATTTCAATACATAATTTGGGGGAAATCATATACATATACATATATGTGTGCACTCAAGAAGATACATATATTTCTATATCTATATATAAACACCCACACACATATACTCATCCCTTTTATGGAAAATAGAAAGATGAAAAGAAGGAATAACAAGAATGCTCACTTGCCTGGACCACAGCCCATATGAAGGGGAATGCTATGTAATAAATCTAGATAGACAATCTGGAGTCAGATTGTAAAAAAACATTAAATACCAAATGAAGGGATTTCTATTTTATCCTTGAAGATACAGGAAGTTACCAACATTTCTGAGCCAGGGAAATAACAAATTCAGATATATACTTTGGGATTATTATTTAGTAGTTAATTGGGAACAGATGAATCAGGTCAGATCAGATTATGCATCAACAATGACTGGTCATAGATTTAGAACTTGAAAAGTACTTGATACAACCTCCATGATTACAGGGAAAGCAAAGTGAAACTAGAGAGAGTGATGGCATATAGAAACTTGTTCTTGTTACTTGCTCAAGACTGAAGTGATAGAAAGCATTAGAGGAGGAGTTGGAAAAGAGATAATTTTTAGGTGTGGAGACCATTTGGGAAGATATTGGAATAGTCCAGGAAAGATGTCAAGAAGGAACTAGAAAGATTTCCATATCAGTAAATACACCAGAGTAGTTTCGCATATGAGGAATAAAAGAGAGGGATGTTGTAGAAGTAGAATTTTCAAGATTTGATAAGTGATTGGATATGGAGAAGGGTGAGGGAGTGAAGACTTAAGGATGATTCTAATGTTGTGAATCTGGGGAATTGGAAGGATTGTTTACATTTCTCATAAATAAGGAAGTTTGAAATAAGCATAAGTTTGGGAGAAGGGAGAAAGATAGAGGTTCTGTTCTGAATAAATTGCATTTGAGATGCAAACAGAACATCCATTTGGAGCTGTCTAAAGGACAATTAGTGATACAGGACCAAAAATGAGAAGAGAGATGTGTGTTTGAAATAAAAATCTGAGATATCCTCTTGAAAATGAACACTGAATTTATGGGAGTGGATGAGTTGATCACATTAGGCAAGACATAGAGGAGACTAAAGAATGAAAGACAGACTCTTGGAAGTGTGCATTCGGATCCAACAAAAAAGATTAAGATAGAAGAACTGAATCACAAAAATCCAGAGGGGAGAGACAATCTAGAGGGAATGAGTAATAAACAGTAAAATATTATACCTATTATTATAGATAATGATAACTTTTAACTATGAGACTCTAATATGCTACAAGGACCAGCCATTTAGTATCATCATAAAAATATTGATGTTAAAAAGGATGGTATTTACATCAGAAAGTGATTTGAATAGTTAATATAGTAGTATAATTAAACGCACACACTTTTAAAAGAGACTATGCTTATAGTGATACTGAAAATTACTTTGGATTTAGAATCAGGACACATCTGAATAAGCTGTATGAAGTTGGACAATTCCATCTAACATAGTATTAACATCTACTACCTACAATGTATCATGATAGGCTCAAATAATAATAATAATAATGATAATATTTTTTCTTTTATTTATCAAGGCATTTTATAGCCCAGAAGTCATTTTTACATGAATTTTCTTATCTGAAATTACTTCTTTTCATGGATACTACAGTTTTCAGTCTAAAATGAGTGAATTGGATTATGTGAGCACTGAGTTCTCTTACAGTAATAACTTTAAGAAAGGTCTAATAGAGACCCAGGACTTCAAGCATGTGCATTGTTCTGTAACCTACTTCAACAGTCCGCCTTTACAATTCTATATAATGAAGTTGGATAAATACATGCACATAAACATATAAATAAGAGAAACTATGAAAGCTAGAGGCAAAAGGCCCAATTGGATTATTTCAGTGCAATATTCAGAGGAAAAGAAACTGAGACCAAGAAAAGATTGTATATGTATAAAGTATATTACATTTCTGTTAAAGGCTAATTTCTAATATTTCATTCTAAATGGAATATATAGCCTTTAGGGTTTTTTTTTTTGGGGGGGTATTTCAGAATTTCAAAAGATTCATGATTCTATCATAGAAGGAATATTCTATATGCAAAACAGATTTTTTCTTACAATAAATAATATTTCTGCCACATTGACTATATGACCTTTTCCAATTCATTTTAGTAGGTCACAGAGCCAGCAAAGAGAATCTTCGTCCAGGATTTCCCTATTTCAGTGCTTATTCCTAAATGATAAGAATAATAAGCAAACACAATAATATAATAATATTAACATTTCATATTTTGGAGACAATACATTTCAAGTAGAGTTTTTAAAAGAGATATGGAAAATGGCACTAATGATATAACTTAGGACACATACAAACAAATGACAGTCATTAAAAAGACAAAGCTGCTTTTAAAAAGGCATATCAGGAAGCATCAGGGTGGCACCATAATGCATGGGATTCTGGGCCTGGATTGAATTGAAAATCTGTATCACAGATTTACTAGTTGTGATCATCTGAATAAGTCATTTTACTTCTGTTTGCTTTGGGTTCCTGATCTGTGAAATGCAGATAGTAATAGCATCTACCTTCCAGGACTTTTGTTAATATCAAATGAGATAACAATTGTATAAAGTACTTAGGACAATGTTTGGCACATAGTAAGTTCTATTTAAATGTTAGTTATTACTATCATCACTATGTTTTTCATAAATACTTATGTCAACATATTTTTTAAAACCTATGTAGACTATAAGAAAATTTGTTAAGTTAAAATACACTAGAATTAAATGAAGTTTAATTTAAAAATTAAACTGGCCAAATAGAGTATTGGGAAAATATGGATAGACAATAACTCATTAATACTTCTAAAATCAGAAATATCAATAAAGGTTTGCTGGATTGCAAGTCTAATGGGTCAACAGTATGACACAAAATCCAAAACAACTCAAATGAATTTAGGCCATATTTTTTTTTAAGTTTCTAGAATTATCATTAGTCTCCAATGCATAAAACTTCCCTGTAACACAATATCTTAATTTTGCCTGGAGACTGAACATGTAAATGTTTTGTCGAGAGTCATACAAAAGACACAGGCTTTGTGGATTCTATAAATGTTATACAACTCACAAGTCTAATTAATGGTTCATAGTGACAATACATGGAAATGTACAAAACATTTTAAGTTTTATAAAGGTCTCAAATGATTTCATTTGATTTTTGTAATAGTCCTATGAGTTTCATAAAATGATTCCCACTGATGTTCCCATTTTATGGATAAGAAACTGAAGTTTAGAGAACTGAGAGTGTTCAAAATCCAAGCTAGTAAATTGTCTGCAGATGTATTTAGACCTAGGTTCTCCTGAGTTCAAGTGATACTCTAATTCTAATCATTTTGCTATACTATCTTCTCCATTAATATAAACATAAATTCCCAAAGAAAATTATTTTCCTGCTGCTTTGATCAAACCCTCTCAAAAGTATTGAATTTAGTTCTGAGAATTGGGGAGACTTTTTTTCTTTTTATGATAAGGAACTAACGTTCTAGTCTTTCCTTTTTCATTTCTTTTTAAACTTTTCAAGCATTTGTTATATTTCTCTCCTTAACTGAACAGTAACACACACACACACACACACACACACACACACACACACACACAGTCTACCAAATAAACTTCCACATTAGTCATATAATATGTTTATCTAATTTCACATTTTACATCCATTATCTTTTTGATAGGGTTGGGATCAATCCCACCTTCAATCCTCTATAATTATATTTGGTTGGAGTTCTAAAGGCTTCTAAGTTTCTGTTTTTTTCTTTAGAATGTTGTCATTGTATAAGACATTCTTTCAATACTGCTCATTTCACTCTACAGAAGGCATATTTCCAGTGGGTTATAACCAAGATAATAAGACAGTTCAATTTGTTAAACATCCATTCAATACCTACTATGTACTAGATACTGTTAAGCACTGAGGATACAGATAAGAAAAAGAAAGCTATTCTCCACTCTCAAGAGGTTTCCAATCTAATGGGGGAAGACAACTTATAAAAGGAAAATGAAAAGGATAGAACATAGAGGTTAGAAGGAGTAACAACTACAGAGCATTATATTCTGTGGAGGCAAAACCAAGCAGAGTTGTTGATGGAAAATGTAAAACTTCTAATGTCCCAGGCACCAGCTTTCCATAAAGGAAGATTTTGGAAAAAGTTTAGTGTTTTACCTTGGAGAAATCAAGTGGAGAGTCCATTAAGAGAGCTAGGAAGGTGATACATTTTAAAAATGGAGTCAAATAATAATAGTGATAATATTTCCCAAACATGAATGTCATATTATGCTTGTTTACATGACCTAGAAGTGTTTTGTGAGGAAGAGAGGAGACTTAGTAATGATGGGACCAAACTCTTTAAACATTTGTAGTCTTATCACATAGACAAGAAATCAAACATTTTACAAAACAGCAGTGAGGATTAGGAATAGTGAATCTGAGTAAATATGGTTAAATATGAGGAATCTAAAAATTATGACTCCCTAAAGTGGAATAGACTTTTTAAAGAAGAGTGATTTTCCCACCATTGGACATCTTTTCATGGAAACTGGTCAATCCCTTATCCATAATTTTAAATAAATTACTGCTCAGGTATGAATTGAACTAGATTACCTCTGAAGTCCTTGAGGGGTAGCTAGGTTAGATAAGAAGGAATAATGAATCATGTTAAGTCACATGTATTTCAAATTATAATTATGTAAGATATGGTCCTTGGCTCAAGACTGACAGAAATATGCATTTTGAATTCAAATAACATATTTCATTTTTATTTTTGTATCATCAGGAGCCAAGCACAATGCCTATTATATAGTATGTATTTTAAAAACTATTTCTTGATGGAATGACTGATTTTAAAGTATAATCCCTTGAAAAATATGTTTCTGGTAAATTAAAAAAATTTCTCCTGATGTGTATGAAATTAAAAAGGAGGGTTTTTCTCTAAAGCTAAATATTGAGTTTCAAAAATTCTCACACAAGTAACTAACTGGGTAACTAAGGCACTTTAAAAATAATAAGAAAGATATGTAATATTTCTGAAACATAAATGCACCTCTGGTTGATTTTTACAAATGACCTATTTAACAAATAAAGTTGGAAAATAACACTTGCAGGTGTGTGTGTGTATGTGTATGTTTTTTTTTTTTTTTAAAGCAACATGATTAAATATGAAGTGTTAGATTTAGAGTCAGAAGAGGATATAGGTCCAAATTTCAGCTCTTTCTATTTACATATTTTGAATAAATAATCTTCCCCTTAGTCCCACCCCAAACTCAGGCAACATTTTTTAAATATTTCAATTTATTTATTTTAAAAAATATTTTCCAGTTACATTAAAAATAATTTTTAATGTTTGTTTTTAAGATTTTTGAGCTCTAGTTTCTCTCCCATATCTCCACCCACAATTAAGAAACCACATATAAAGTTATGCAAAACATTTCTATAAAAGTCAAGTTGTGAAAGAAAATATAGATCTCCCATCCTAATAACAATAAAAAACCTTCAAGAAAAATTAAGAGAGGGAGAGAAAGAGAAAGAGAGAGAGAGAGAATGCTTCAATATGTATTCAGATATAATCTGTTCCTTCTCTGACTAGTGTTTTTCATCATAAGTTCTTCAGTGTAGTTGTGGATACTTGCAATATTGAAAATAACAGTCATTTACATTTGGTCATCTGAGAACATTGCTATTACTTTATATACAGTATATTTCACTTTGTTCATGTAAGACTTGCCAGGATTTTTTTTTTTTCTCGAGTATCCCTGTTCATCATTTCCCAGAGAACAATAATTATCCATCATAAACACATAGCACAGTTTATTAAGCCTTTTCCTAAATGATAGGCATCCCCTCAATTTCTAATTTTTTTGTGCTGAAAAGAGAGCTGCTATGAATATTTTTGACCACAAAAGTTATTTTCCTATTTATCATCTTTCCTGAAACTGGCCAAGTATTGATGTTTTTATGTCAAAGGATATGCATTAATTTGCAGCCCTTTGGGCACAAATCATATCTTTTGATAATTTATCAATTGGGGCATGGCACTTTATTTTGATAAATTTGACACATTTTTTTCTATGTTTGAGAAATGAGGCCTTCTCAGGGAAACTTGCCTCAAAAATATTTTTACAATCACTATTGCTAATTGTATTCCCCCTCATTTATTTTCTCTCTCCTTTTACCCTATCTCTTCTCAAAACTATTTTTCTATTGAGCACACCTTTCCCAAAATTCCCTCTCTTTTGTCACCTTCCCCACCTTCCCATATTCCATTTCCTTCCTATTTTCCTGCAGGGTAAGATAGATTTCTATATCCCTATTGAGTATGAATGTTATTTGCTATTTGGGCCAATTCCCATGAGAATAAGGTTTATTCATTCCCCTTCTCCTCCCCCTCTTTCCTTCCACTGTAAAAGCTTTTTTTTTTTTTTTGCCTCTTTTTATGGCAGATGAATTGCACCATTCCACTTCTTCCTTTTCTTTTCTCCCAGTATTCCTCTCCTACCCCTTAATTTCATCATTTTAAAAAAAGAGACAGTGTCCCTTCATATTCAACTCATACCCAGGCCCTCTGTCTATATGTATATATACTCCTTCTAACTTCCATAAAAATTAGAACGTTCTAATGAATTACAAGTATCATCCTCCTATATAGGAATTTTTCCTGGTTACCTCCTTATGTTTCTCCAGAGTCCTGTATTTGAAGATCAAATTTTTGATTCAGCTCTTTTTATCATGAATTGAAAATCCTGTGTCATTGAATGACCACCTTTTCCTCTCAAAGATTATGCTCAGTTTTGCTGGGTAAGTGATTTTTTGGTTGCAATCCTAGTTCCATTGCTCCCTGGAATATCATATTCCAAGCCCTCCATTTCTTTAATGTAAAAGTTGCCAAACCCTGTGTTTATCCTGGTTATGATTCCACTACACTTGAACTGTTTCTTTCTGGATGATTGCAATATTTTCTTTTTGACCTCAGAGTTCCTGAATTTGGCTATAATATTCCTCAAAGTTTTTATTTGAAGATCTCTTTCAGTAGGTGATTGGTGGATTCTTTCAATTTCTATTTTACCCTTTGCTTCTAGAAGATCAGAAGAGTTATCCTTGATAATTTCTTGAAAGATGATGTCCAGGCTCTTTTTCTTTTCTTTCTTTTTTTTCTTTTCTTTCTTTTTTTGATCATGACTCTCACACAGACAATCTTTCCTGAATCTATTTTTTCAGATCAGTTTTTTTTTTCAAAAAGATATTTCATGCTTTTTTCTATTTTTTCCCTTTTGTGGTTTTGCTTTATTGAATCTTGATTTCTTGTGAAGTCATTAGCTTCCATTTGCTTGAATCTTTTTTTTAAGGAATTATTTTCCTCAGTGAGCTTTTGTATCTCCTTTCCCAAATGGCCAATTTTGTTTTTTAAGGCAATCTTCTCCTCATGAGTTTTATTTTATTTTATTTTATTTTGTACTTTTTTCAATTCTTTCCCTAATTTCTCCTCTGTCTCCCTAACTTGATTTTCAAAGTCCTTTTTGAGCTCTTCCATGGCCCGGGCCCAACTCTTATTTTTCTTGGATGCTTTGGATGTGGGAGCTTTGACTATGTTATCCTCTTCTAAATGTGTCCTTGTCACCATAATAATTTCGAATGGCCAGAATTTTGTTGTTGTTGTTGTTTGCTGCTCATTTTCTTAGGCTAATACTTAGCTTTTAACTCTGTTAAAGTAGGGCTCTGTTTCCAGGGTGGAGGATGCACTATACCAAGCTTTAGGGATTTTGTGAAAACAGAAGCTGTTTTCAGCTTTTAGAAATCTAACCACAACCATACTTTTCTGCCCTGGAGCTGTTATGTGTGTCCCTGTGTGTTCTGGCTGCAGCTGAGCTTTAACTGATGGGACTGAGATGGGATTGCACATTAGACTCCCACCTCCTTGCTATAGACCCTCTCCACTGACCAACTTAGTACTCCCTGGTGTCCCTGGGCAGAGAAGTCCAGAAAATTACAATATTGCTGCTGAATCAGATGTCCTGCCTCTAGCACTAGGATCTGGACTGGAGCTGAGACTAGCCTGTACTGGGATGGCATGCTGAGGTCACCATTGGGGTCCCACTCTGGTTCTACTAATCTTCCAGCTCTTCTTTGCTGTTGAGAAGTCTGGAAGCCACCACTACCGCCGCTGATTCAGAGCCCAGGCTAGGGCTGTGTCCCAAGCTGAACTAGCCTGTTCTGACCCAGGAATCCCACCCTGGTGTCACAGAACTTGTCTGCTGAGCTTCTAGGTTAGCTTTATTTGGAAATTGTTCTGTTCTGTCATTTTGGGTGTTCTGATTCTGTTAAACTTATTTAGATCATTATTTAAATAAATTTGGAGCAGTTTGGGGGAGAGGTTGGGCAAGTTCCTGCCCACTACACTATTTTGTTTACTACACTATTATGGCTCTGCCTGTCAGAATCTTATATTTGAATTAAAGCCATCAATGAGCTCTCTAAGAAAAAAATATCTAAGACTAGATGGATTTACAATTAAAATTTAAATAACAATCAATCTCAATGATATATGCAAAAGTCAAAGAAAAAGTCCTACCAAACTCCTTTATGACACAAATATGATTTTGATACCTAAACCAAAAAGGGCAAAAACAGGGAAATAAAAATATAGGCCAATTTCCATAACAAGCATGCATGTAAAAACTTCACATAAAACACTAAAAAAGAAGATTACAGTAATATATCACAAATATTATACATTATATGCAAGTGAGATTTATATCAGGAATGCAGGGCTGATTGCATATCAGCAAAATTAGCAACATATTGGACCATATCAAAAATCATATGATTGCCTCAATACATTCAGCAAAAGGCTTTGACAAAATTCAACACCCATTGTTATTAAAATCACTAGAAAGCATAGTAATCAATGGAACATTTCTTAAAATGATAAATAGTATCTATTTAAAACAAAAAAAAAAAAAGAAAAGAAAAGAAATAAAGACCCATTATTTTTAATGGGTATATACTTGAAGCTTTCTCAATAAGGTCAGGAATTAAGTAATTATTTCCATTATCAAAACTATTATTCAATGTTGAACTAGAAATTCTACCAATAGCAATTCAAAAGAAAATGAAATTAAAGGAATAAAAATAGGCAATAAGGAAACAAAACTTATCATATGTAGATGATATGATGGCATGAACTTATAGAATCAACTAATAAACTAAGTGAAACAAAAACTTAAGCAAAATTGGAGGATACAAAATAAACCAAGATAAACCATAAGCATTTTTATATATTGCTAACAAAGCCCAACAAGATGAGTAGAGAAATTCCATTTAAAATAACCGCAAGCTATACAAAATATCTGGGAATCTATCAGGCAAGACAAAACTAAGAATTCTACTGACATAATTACAAAACATTTTCCCCCACAGGAACTAAGACAGATCTAAACAACTGGAGAAATATTAACTATTTTGAAGAACAATTTTAAAAGCTTTTTTATTTTTCCCAATTCATGCACATTGTTTTCAACATTCAACTTTGCAAAACCTTGTGCTTCAAGTTTTATTCCCTCCCTCCTCCACACCCTCCTCTTCTAGAGAGCAAGCCATTCAATTTAAGCTAAACTTGTGCAATATTTCTAATCATATTTTAAAATTCATCATGCTGTGCAAACACACACACATCAGATGAGGGGCAGAGAAAAAAAATAAGCAAACAAATAAAAACAACATTTAGTCTCCATAGTTCTTTCTCTGGATGCAAATTGCTCTTTCCAACACAAATCTATTGGAAGTGCAATGAATAATCTGATTGTCGAAAAGCTCTAAGTCTATCACATAATTCTGTTGTTGTTGTGTGCAATGTTCTCTTGGTGATACTCACTTTACTTAGCATCAGTTCATGTAAATCTTTTGGAGATCATTTTGGAACAACATGGAAGGGTTTTAAATTTGTATATACTCTTTTACTCATTATTGCTACAATTAGGTCTGTGTCCCAAAGAGAGCAAAGAAAGGGTAGAATGACTTATTTATATAAAAACATTCATAGCAGCTCACTTTGTCATGGCAAAAAATTAGGCCTTGTGGAAAAGCTCATTAATTGGGGATGACTGAATAAATTGTGGTATATGATTGTACTAAAAGAAATGATGAGCAGGATTGAAAAATTTGGAATGGGAGGAACTTATGTGAACTTCTACTAAGTGGAGTGATCAAATCAAGCAAAACATTGTATGTGGTTAGAGCAATATTGTAAAGATATCAGCCATAACATTCTTAGCCACTCAATCAAGATAATTCCAAAGGACCATGATGAAAAAATGCTATCCATCTCTTGAGAGAAAACTGATGAACTCTAAATACATATAAATATTTTTTCACTTTTTTTGCAACATCACTATTATTGAAATATTTTTGAATGATTTCTCATCAATAGTTGCCTTTTTATTAGTTGGAGAAAGAGAAGAGAAAAATGTGGGACTCGATTTTAAAAAATTAATTTTAAATATAAATAAAACAAGAAAGAAAATTTTTTAAAAAGCTCTTTGCAAGCTAGCCTTTTACTACTTTTTTACACTTTTTTACTGTACATGCTCTTTATGATCTAGTTATTCTTAATTATTTGCCATTCCTTGAACACAATACTGTATCTCTTTATCTTCTTCCTTTATATGCTATGCCCTCTATCTCAAGTACCCTGCTCCTTTACCATTCTAAATGAGCTTCCCTATATCCCTAAAAGTCTCAGCTCAAATCCCACTTTCTGCAGGAAGTTTTTCCTTGTTCTTCCAGCTTCTAATATTTTGTCTTCTCAGATTATCTTCCATCCAATGTGCAATTAGTATGTACTTTATAACTGCACAGTTCTTAACATGCTATCTTCCCCATCATAATGTGATTTCCTTGAGGTTAAGGAATATATGTTTTGCTTTTTATTCATATCCTCAAAATCTAGAATATCGACTGGCACAGAATAAGCAGTGGTTGATTTAGTAGATACTTAGTAAATTCTGGGATTGCTTGTTTTCTCCCAATAATACACATTCTGACAGCAACTCCTTTTTCAGTTCAATGCAATATGGCTTGATTCAAAAAGCCCTATACTTAACCTCTCTGAGACTCAGTTTTCTCATTAATAACAATTAATTCTCATTAATGAAAGATATTGGATTTGGTGATTTTTAAAATATTTCTTATTCCTAAGTATAACTGTCTACATGGAATGTTTGTAGGAAAAGGACTATTTGTTTATGCATCTCTTAATGAATCATGTAACCTGGCATATAGTAGATAATTTAAGGTTTATTGATTGAGTGATGAGCATTATTATCAAGCAGAAAAAAATACTCATAAGCTTATAAATTTAGAAGTAGAAGCCTAGAAGCTATCAAAACTACCTCTTCATTTTATAGATTAAAGAAACAGAACCAGAATGTTTAAGTGACTTGTCCAGCATTATAATGCTACTAAATAAGTGAGGAAGAATTTGAGCTTAGCTCTTTCTGACTCCATATTCATAGCTATAATCAACATGCTACCTAGAAATGTGTTTGAAAAAATTAAAATAATCATCATATTTGGACAAAGCTCATAAATAATTTTTGTAAATAATAGCATTAATCAGTCTTCAAGAAAGAAGTAACCTCAAAGGTCTTTCAATTCAACTGGTTGGCTGAGCATTTACACAATAGATGAAAAAAAAAAGTCAATGGTATAGGTCAAATAGGAAATAAGGGGAAGATAACTGATTAAAACTTTAGATTTCTTTTATTCCAAGCTTGGACTGCAGTTATCAGTTCACTTTTTTTTCTTCCAAAGGACAAACTATTTTTTTTTTCTAATGAGAAATAATGTATATTGTTATCAGGGTTCTTCCTAAAGACTTAAGTTATATCTTTAAGAAGAGAATAACGTAGGTCCCCTTGAAAATAATAATGAAAATGCTCACAACACCAATTTGCAGCCAAAAAGTCAAGAGCTCTACCAGGTCAATAAATATTCACCATCCCTTTTCATGTGTTTATGTTCATTTTGCAGACTTTAAATTTTTACCTATATTTACTTATAGTTAAACAACCAATATGAAAATAAACATTGTACAAGGAGTTGACATACGTTTCTAATTATAAAATGCACTTTACTCCCAGGATAGCTGACATCCTGAGATATTTAATAAAAGAGAGAACAAGCAAGTGGTTCCACCAGTTAATTAGAGCTCAGGGGAAATTTACACAGAGGAAACAATGCTTTATGTACAGGCATACTTTTGGTATATAGGAATTGTAATTATGGTTAACACTTGACAGATTGGAAAATAACGCCATTATTGCATAAAATTGCCATTCAAATTCAAATCTGGACATAGCAATATGATTATATGGACTATCTGCCATTGCTTACCAAGTCTACTTGTCAGAATGAAGGACAGATTTTTAAGTAAATAAACTTGCATTAACATCATTTAAAGGTTTCACTTGACAACTCTGGATGAAGACTCAAATACAAAATTCACCCCAAGGCAGCTAATGTGAAAAGAGTAATGGCATTGATTTTTCCATATAGGTTTCCCATTTTTTCCTCCGCTCTGAAGTTGAAAAAAATTAAAGGTATGCTACAACTTGATCTAGAGAACTATTGATGAAAATATTGATGGCCTGAATACCGGGGAGGATGACAATCAAGGTCCGAGTTTTAATTACCACTGTATTTCATAACCAATTTTTTAAAAAATATTACTTCTCTAGGAGTAAAATAAAGAAGTAAAGAAGGATTTTCTTCATCCTTCTATTTAAATTAAGATTATAAAAGTCATGAATTTCAAATGTCATTTATAGCAAAAGTAGAATGATTTAAGTCTCTGTAGTCTGCTGCTTTAGTTGGGATGATGCTAAAAAAAAAAAAAAACAAAAAACAAAAAAACAACAACACTGCATTAGAAATATTCAGACTTTGTAAATTGTAATATAAACCAAGGGAAAGGAATATCTTGTTTCTTTAAATTTGCTTAGCATGGTCTATCAGGATACTATGGAGGGGATTACAACAAAGATAAAAAAATCATAATAATGTAATAAATAACACAATAAAATATAGAGTGTTAAGATTTGCAAAATATTTGTAAATATCTTATTTTACTCTCACAAAAAGCCAAGGAAGTAGGTACCATTATCACCCCCAAGAAATAGAACCTGAAGCACAAAAATTAATTTATGTTCCTAGGACTCTACTGACCACGGGCTTAATCACTGGCAGTATCAGGGATTCCTTATCTATTTTGCTTCCATTCTCCCCCCAGATCAGTCTGGGGACCAAAAACTCTCTACAAGGAGAAATTTAATGGTAGGAAAAGCTTTGGGGCAAGTCTGACCTGGACAAACATTGGAGAGTTGAACTCATTTTGTCTTTCTATAAATCTAAGAAGGTCCAGGACTCCAATGACCTCTGTCTTGTTTACCTAGAAAAGCCAGAAACTACTTATATACTGTTATACTTCTATATCTTATGTACTATAATTCATAATTTTGGAAAACATGGAACAATCTGTTGCCTTATGTATTAGTTAAAGCACTTGAATTAAAAACAAGATGCAATGCATTCAAATCCTATCTCTGACATTTCCTTACTGTGTGACTATGTGAAAGTCCCTTAAACATCTTTGGACTTCATTTTCCTCGCTCTTAAAATGAGATGATAAAAATGAAAGACTTCTGAGGTCCCTTCTAGCTCTAAAATTATGTTGTTGTGATCCTATGATCTTTGATTTTAATATTACATGATAAAGAATTTTAGCCAGCCTAGGACCAGGGTTCCCTTTTCTGTCACTCCCTTATCTCTCCTACCAATCCACATCAGCTCCAAATCTTCTATGTTTCTATCCCACTCTACTCTATCTTTCCAGTGGATCTTTGGGAACTTCAATTACATTTAATTGTCCGCTATTTTAGACCTTTATCTTTTCTCTAGAAATCACACTGCATATATAAATATTTTGTATTTCATTTGGGTAACATCTTTCCCTTTTGACTTGCTATCTCTAGAACCTAACAGTATCCGGCACTTAGGAAGTGTTCAAGAAATCTTGACTCGAATTGAGCCATGCATTTCAGTTCCAATGTTCACCTTTTCATACTTTACAATCTAAATCCCAGAGGAAGGAAATTTTATCTTCACAAGTATGTCTCCTTAACAGTACCTCATACATTTGTATCCTAGATTCTCTCCTTTAAACTTCTGAGACACCTTGCTCCCCCTTTCATCCCCTTTATCTTTAATATCAAATCAATAAGTATTTATTAAGTACCCACTGTCAGGCACAACAAATAAAATATACTGGGACATACTGTAACATATTGATACAATGAACAAGTGGATTTTTGTGGACTGGTAAGATTTGGTTTGTTCTGGTTAATTTAATTTGTTTCTTATAAGCTACAGAGCTATAGATGATTCAAAAGGCAGAGACAGAGGAAAAACCAAAGGAATTACTTAGCATCTTACCTGAGGTGGTGCCTCAGAGTTGTTTTGATTTTCATTTTCTCAATTAATAGTGACTAAGAGGATTTTTATATGTCTATAGTTTCTTTGCTTACTGCCTCTTTATATACTTTGACTTTCTCAAGTGGAAAATGTCTTTCTCTATATATGAGAAATAAAGCTTTTATCAGACACAACTGATATAAATGTTTTCACTGTTATGATAAATGTATATTCGCCTCCATCCTATTCCCCCTGCCTTTCTTTAGGCTATCTTCTTTCTTCTTTCATCCTTGAAAATATTTTACTTATGACTACCACCTCCCCCAACCATCTTCCCTTCTATCAGTTCTCATCCTTCTCTTATCCCTTTTTTCTCCCCCTTTTCTATAGGGCAATACAGATTTCTATACCCAATCGACTGTGTTATTCTCTCTTTGAGCCAATTTTGCTGAGAAAGGTTAAAGGACTCTGTTCCAACTCCTTTATCTTCCTCTTCACTATAAAAGTGCATTCACATCTTTATGTAAAGTAATTTACCCCATTCTACTTCTCCCTGTCCCATATTCTAATGAATTCCTCTTTTCACCCCTTAATTTTGTTTTAAAGATATCATCCCATTATATCCAATTCACATACATGCCTTCTGCCAATGTATACTCTTTTTAAATACCTTAATAATGAGAGAGTTCTTAGGAGTTACAAATATTATATTCCCGTGTGGGAATATAAACAGTTTAACCTTATTGAATCCTTTATAGTTTCTCTTTCCTGTTTACCTTTTTAAGCTTCCCTTGAGTATTATATTTGAAAGTCAAATTTTCTATTCAGCTCTGGTCTTTTCATCAAAAATGCTTGAAAGTCTTCTGTTTTATTGAATATTCATTTTTTCCTCTGAAGAATTATACTCATTTTGGGTGGGTAGGTAATTCTTGATTATAATTCTAGGTCCTTTGTCCTGCAGAACATCATCTTCCAACCTCCTGATACATTAATTTAAAAGCTGCTAAATTTTGTTTTACGGAACTTTCAGGAATGAAGATGGTGAGATAAGCAGTAAATTGTGGTAACTTTTCTATATTCACTTCCAACAAACTATAAAATATCACTGCAAAAAAAAAAAAATCCTGAAACAGCAGAACCATTAAAAAGGTGAACTTTTAGCCCTGTAAACTTAGAAGATCGATAAGAAAGGTAGGTAAAAGGGAAACACAATCCAGGATAGGAATCATCCCAGTAAACCAGTAGCAAGATCCCTCTTAGCAAACCAGCAGAAGATACCATGGTGAAGCAGGTAAAGGTCAACACTAGGACCCTCCATGTGGCTCAACCTAGGAAGGGAAAGGGCAGAATCTAGCACTGAGAACCACCACATGCTTTAGCATAGCACTGAGCAAACAGAAAGCCTCCAATGGCTAGACCACAACATGCTTGAGAAATGCAGAGACATTTCACCAGCTTCAGCACAAGCTATGTACCAGCAATAGGGTCTTGGCTCAGCATAAGGTAAGCTGCCCGATATCCATGACCTCCATCAGAACTAGCCACTTTCCACCTCAACCCCTAAGTGCAACACAGATATTAAGTTCTAACAGTCGGGGCCTACAGTCCTTGACACAAGAAGCCTGAGACAGTGACACTTCTGCCTGGAAATAGTATTTAAATTAAAATATTTTAGGAGGAAAAACATAATTGATTAAAATGGAAAGGGAAGTACAAAAGCTAACTGCAGAAACCTATTTCTTAAAAGTTAGAACTGGTCAAGTAGAAACTAATGACTCTATAAGATATCAAGAATCAATCGAACAAATTCAAAAGAATGAAAAAATTGAAGAATTTGTAAAAATGAAAAATTTGTAAAATTTTCATTGGAAAAACAGCTGACCTGAAAAATACAGGAGAGATAATGTCACAACCCTTGCACTACCTGAAAGCCAGAATCAACAGGAGGACTTGGATAGACATTATTAAGGAAAACTACCCTTATATTCTGAAACCAGAAGGCAAAATCAACATAGAAAGAACCTACTGATTATCTCAGGAAATAGATTCCAAAATTAAAACTCCAAGGAACGTTATAGTCAAATTTCAGAACTCTCAGCTCAAGATAAAGACTGCAATTTAGCTATCAGGGAACCAGATTCAGCATTATACAGGACTTAGTAGTTATAACATTGAAGGATTGGAGGTAATGGAAAATTAAACTGTGGAAGCCAAAGAAGCTAAGAGTGCAACCAAGAATCACCTATCGAACAAAATTAAGTATAATAATTCAAGGGGGAAATGTTATTTGATGAACTAGAAGGATTTCAAGTTTTCATAAGAAGAAAACAAAACAAAACACATTTGAACAAAAAAAATTGATCTTCAATATCAAGATACAATAGAGCAGAACTGTTTACATAGCTACATGGGAAGATAGTACTTATAATTGTTAAACACTGTATCAGCATGGTAAAGTTAGAGGGTATAAGTTGAATTTGATAGAATGATATAACGAATAATTAAGGGATGAGAAAGAGAAGTATACTGGGAGCAGAAGGAAGAGATAGAATGAGGTAAATTAAATTTCACATGGAGAGCCAAAAAAGTCTACTGCAGTGGAGGGAAAGATAAAAGTGTGAACAATGAACATCTTTTGAATATTATCTTATCAATATTTGTTCAAAGATGAAATACTGTATAAAATCACTTGAATCTCTATTAGCCAACAGGAAGGAAAAAGAGGAGATTAATCAAAGGGGTCTGTGGACTGACAGAAGACAGGGAAGACTGGGAGAAAGGGTAAACAAAAGCAGAACACTGTCGAAGAGGGAAATGGTAAAATGAGAGGGGGGGAAAAAAGAGGAAAAATATGTGGAAAGGAAATACACAGTTGATAATCATAACTGTCATTATAAATGTGATGGACCCTCCTATAAAGTGGAAGCAGATGGTAGCAAAACCAAGAATTTTATATTTTGTTTAAAAGAAGTATACTCAAAACAGAGACATACAGAATAAAAGTAAGAGATTAGAGCAGAATCTACTCTGCCTCAGGTGAAGTATAAAAAGAAAGAATGTTTATCCTGATCTCAGAGAAAGCAAAAACAATAGAACATGTAATTAAGAGAGAGAAGGAAGAAAACTACAGCTTGCTAAATGGTGTCATAGACAATGAAGAAATTACAATATTAAACATATATGCACTAAATATTATAGCATACAAATTCTTTTTTCCATACAAATTCTTAAAGGAGAGGTTAAATGAATTACAGATGCATGACAAATCAAGAGATAGCATTACAGAAATATAAATTAGATTATTTGATTATATGAAATTATAAAGTATTAGCACAAATAAAACCAATCAAGAACAATCAAAAACAATCAAAATTAGAAGAAAAGCAGAAATCTCAGAAATAATCTATACAGCAAATGTTTCTGATAAAGACCTCATTTCTCCAATATAGAGGGAAATAAGTCAAAATTATAATACATCCCCTCCCTCAATTGATAAATAGTCAAAAGATATGAAGAAGCAATTTTCAGATGAAGAAATCAAAGCTATTTATAATTATATGAAGAAGTGCTCTAAATTGCTTTTTACTAGTGAAATGCAAATTAAAACAACTCTAAGGTACCACCTCATACCGATCGGCTAATATTAAAAAAAAAAAGGAAAATTATAAATGCTAAAGAGGATATGGAAAAATTGGGACACTAATACATTGTTGGTAGAATTGTGAACTGGTCTAATCATTCTGAAGAGCAATTTGGAGCTATGCTCAAAGGACAACCAAATTATGCATACTCTTCAATATACTTTACTACTAGTAAGTCTGTATCCCAAAGAGATCATACAAATGGGGAAAGAACTTAATGTGCAAAAATAGTTATACCAGCCTTTTTCATAGTGGCAAAACATTGGAAATTGAGGGGATGTGCATCAAATGGTGATTGGATGAACAAGCATGGTATGTGAACATAATAGAATACTATGTGTCAGTGAGAAATGGTGAACAGGCAGATTTCACAAAATCCTGGAAAAACATATAAGAACTATGTAGGAAAAAAAGCAGTACCAGAAAAATATTCTACACAATATTAGCAATATTGTGTGCTGATCAGCCATGAATAAAAGCTCTTTTCAGGAACATAAGGACACAAAACAAGTACAAATGAAAGAAAATGCTATTCCATTCAGACAAAGAACTGATGGGCTCTGAATGTAAAGTGAAACTTACTTTTTTGTAAATACTTTTTTCATTTTTTCTTTCATAACTGTGATTAATATAGAAATATGTTTTACATAAAAGCACATGTACAACCCATATCAAATTGTCTACCATTTTAGGAAGAGGGGAGAAGAGGGAAGGAGAGAGGGAGAAAATTTGAAATTTAAAATCTTGTAAAAAAATTAGTGCTAAAAATGTCTCAACATGTACTTGGAAAAAAATAAATACTACAAATCAAAAATAAGTAAATGTGTTAAACTGCCTGTGACTCTACAATATTTCAAATGTTTTCTTTTCTATTTTTTCTGACTACTTACAATACTTCTCAATGTGGGAGTTCTGCAATCTGGAGATAATATTCTTAGGAGTTTTCATTTTGAGATTCCCTTTAGGAGGTGTTTGGTGGATTCCTTCAATTTCTATTACTCTCTTATTCTAAAATATCAGGTCATTTTTCCTCGATGATTTCTTGAAAGATAATATCTAAGATTTTTTATTTTTGATATCATTATTGCTTTAAGATAATTTTTCAATTATCTCTCCTGAAATTTTTTTCTTGGTCAGTTATTTTTCCAATGAAACATTTCATATTTTCATCTATTTTTTTTCATTCTTTTGATTTTGTTTTATTATTTTGTTTTGTTTTGGGTTTTTTCTTTGACATTTCATGGATTCATTAGCTTCCATTTGCTCAGTTCTAATTTTTAAGAAATAATTTTCTGCACTGACCTTTTATAAGTTTTTCCAATGTGGTCAATTCTGTATTTCAAGGATGTTTTATCTTCAATGAATTTTGTGCCTCTTTTATCATTTGGCCTATTTTGGTTTTTTAAGTGTCATTTTCGTCAGTGCCTCCTATTACATACAAGCTGTTGATTATTTTTTTATAATTTTCTTGTCTAACTCTAATTTCTTTTTCAATGTTTTCCTCTCCACTCTTATTTGATTCTTTTTAAAAAGGAGCTCTTCCAATAATGCTTTTGAAATCTGAGACCAATTCACATTTTTCTTTGGGGCTTTGAATACAGAACAGTTTTGATTTTACTGCCTTCTGAGTTTGTATTTTGGTCTTCAGGTTCTTTTTTCTTGTTGTTGTTGTTGTTGTTAATTTGCTTATTTTTCTAGCTTACTTCTTAACTTCATGATAAAATTGTGCTCTTTTCCCAAGGTGGAAGGGGTACTTCCCACACTTCAGAGTTTCATTTTGTTGTCATTATTGTTATTATTTTTGCAGGTTTTTCAGAGCTACTTCTGAGAATACGTAGATTTTAAGTTCTTTTAAGGTGGTATAATCTAAAGATCCATGTATTTCTCCTGGCCTAGTGTATGAGTGACCATTAGCACTCTTAAAATAAAAATATTCTTTAACTTTTAATTTATGGAATAAAACAAATTTTCCATGATATCTATAAAAACAATAACAATGACTGATTGTAAATAGAACTGAAACTAATATGTACAACTTGCTATTTCCTTTAAATATATAATAAAGTTATATAAATTATTTTTTTCCTTTTTAATCTTTCTTTGCCCCCTCCTGCTCTAATGGGAGAGTGGTTTTATTACACACAAAACTGCATTATACACACACACACACACACACATAGATATATAAACACATACACAACTCTCTCTCTCCATTAAAATCATTCTATGTATACTTCTATTTATTACTTCTTTCTCTGGAAGCAGATAGTTTGTTTCCTTTACTTACCCTTTATAGTTACTATGGGAATTTATTAGAGTCAAAATTATTTGTTTATAGTTGTTTTAAAAATAATTTTGACATTTTTGAATACTAAATTCTTCTGCTCATTTTTCTCTTCTTTTTTTGGAAATCTATCCATATTTTTTTAAAGATCATCAAGCTCATTATTTATTATAGCATAGTAGTATTCCACACAATCATATTACACATTTTGTTCAGCCATTTCTCAATTGACAGGCTTCCCTATAATTTCCATTTATTTGCCACCACAAAAAAAGCTGCTATAAATACTTTAAAAGCTATGTTTTATTTTTCCTTTTTTCTTTAAACATCTTTGGAAATAAAACCCTGGTACTACTAGTGGTATTACTAGGTCAAAGGGTATAGGCAGTTTAATGAGACATAATTCCAAATAGCTGTCCAAAAGGATTGGATCTTTTCAAAATTCTAACAATTAATTAGTGTCTAACAATTAATTAGTTCTAAAAATTAACAATTAATTTCTCACATCCCCTCTGCAATTTGTGGTTTATTAAGTATTATTTTTCACCTTGGAAAAGTGAGGAAGTTCTCTGACTACAAGTTCTGATGTCCTTGTGCTACTCCTCAAGAGGGGACTGCAGCCCCTTACTGAGATCTAGATTTAAGTATAGGCAATATAACAGAGTTCTGATATCAGTTACAGTAAAGTGACCCTTGGAACCTTCTTCTGATAAGTTGCTGATATCCTGACTGTCTGTAGGCTAAGAGCTCCATCAGCCATTGCTAACATTACAAATTCAATCATAGGCTTCTAGTCTGCAAGAGCAGGGCCTAAGCTAATACAGCCTAAGCTGAATTGTACTTCACTCTCACGCTGGGGCAACAGACTTTTCCTGTCAACCTTATTAGTTGTCCTTGTCTAGAAAATCATTTCACCCCAGCTTTTGTGACTTCTGCTGCTTTAGAATTAGTTTTGAGGCATTTTAAAAAAGTTTCTTGAAGGGGAATTTGTGAGAACCAGGTGAGTCCCTGCCTTTTTTCTTAAATCATGGCTCTCTCTTAATCTCTTATTTCTTTTTACTTTCTCTCTCTCTCTCTCTCTCTCTCTCTCTCTCTCTCTCTCTCTCTCTCTCTCTCTCTCTCTCTCTTTCTCTCTCTCTATGTGTGTGTGTATGTATATATATCTATAAAAAAGATATATAGAAACTAAATATAGAGATAGATAGTAAATATACATGTATATTTACTATCTATCTCTATATTTAGTTTCTATATATAAACATTATATAATACATTATATATATATATATATATATATACTATATATGTTTGTGTGTGTGTTTGTGGTGGGAGGGAGAGGAAAAAGAGAGGAAGTTTTGGGGAAGAGTAGCCAGGGGAAAATATGACAGATATCAGGGGTTCTTAACAAAGAGTCTGTGGAGTCATTTTTTTGTGTTTTTAATATTTTATAACTTCATTATAATGTAAATGAATTAATAAAATGATTATGCACTCATTATGCTCTGTGAAAAGATTACTCCTACAAAAATAGATCCCAGATGATTCTGATGGCAGTTGCAGCCACAAAATCTAGGCCTATAAATTTGATTAGTACAACTTACCTGGAAGAAAATCAGAATAAATTCTTGACCAAAAAAAAAAGATGAAACATGATTTGTGATTAATACATTTATGATCTTGATTGTATTCTAACATTGTATTTAATTAAAATATTATGGTAGCCTCAGACACTCACTACCTGGAGAGGTTATTTAACCTCCATTTGTTTCTGTTTTCTCAACTGTAAAATAAGAATAATAGCAGAATCCATTTCTTAGTGTTATTGTAAGGATCAAATGACATAATAATTGTATATTACTTAGCACATTATATGGCACATAGTAGGTACCATATAAAGGTTTTTTTGTATTCCCTTCCCCTACAATCCTGAATACTTGACATCATATTTTGCATATAGTGAATGCTTAATATTTTGTCATCATTTATCCATTTACTTATCCTTCCGAGCAACCTGTATCCTTGAACTATGAAGATCTTGCCCCAAACCCTGTAGTAATAATGAACAATTATTGATAATAACTAAATTGAATAAAGAATTTTAGAGTTTATAAAACATTTTACAGACATATCATTTGATCGCCATACCAACCTTATGAGGTAGGTACTATAATTATTCCCATTTTTATCTGTGAGGAAACTAAGACAGAGTAATTAAATATTTGCCCAGGGTAACTCAACTGATAAGTATCACAGAAGATATTTGATTTTTAGTTTTTCCTTATTATACCAAATCAAGGCTATCCTGCCTCTCAAGGAAAGAAACCCCTTGAGTAGAAAATGTGATAAAAATTCTATTCCAGGAAGCTTTTCTTGTAAATCAAAGGGGAAGACAAACATGCCATTAGGAGCTGCTCTCTTGGCAATGATTGCCTCCCTCACAAATGGCACCGAGAGAGAGAACAAGCATTGCTCAACTCATCCCCCCCAGGAGAGTTCACTTATCAGAACCTCCAACAAATCATCTGGCAAGCTCACACTATCTGATCATCAAGGAGCTGAAAATCTTTCCTAGCTAAGCCTATTTCATTTTCACAATATTCTCTAAACTAAGATGAGAATCTATGTTTATTATGTTAATTTGGGTAAGGAAAGGGAATTGAGGGACTTAAAATGTAGGCAGTTACATTGGACTTGGAGCCATTTTGACTGAAATTCAAGGTTCATCCTGCCACATCAGGGGATTTAGGTCATAAATTTATAGAATTCTTCACCAAAGTTTCCATTTTCTAAGGGAAGGAAAGACAGAAAAAAAACATGTATTAAGTGCCTACTAGAATCACAAAGACTCATTTTCCTAAGTTCAAATCTGACCTGTGTGACACTTGCCAAGTCAAGTTTACTGGTCTTCCATTTCTCTCTGAGTCCCAAAAGGTCACTAAATATTTTTTTTTCATGAAACTGAGATTAACTCATATTTATTTGGGGATGGCAAAGCAAAGAGATTGAGGTCCCTAAGCACTAGAAATGGGTGTTTGTTTTTAGCTAAAGTAAGAATAAAGCTAGAGAAAAAGGAATGACAATTTCCTCTTCACAGGAAGGACAAAAGATAGAACATGGAATACTAAAGTGGAATACTTAAAGTGAAGATGATTTGGGCTCAAATGCTTCCTCAAACCTATGTATCTAGTCCTTGTGCAAGTCACTCATTCTCTTTTCTCATCTTTAAAGTAAAAAGTTTGCTAGATTAAATTCCCTTTTAGTTCTAAATTTGTGATCCCAGGCACAGATATGTTCAGAAATCCTTGAGAGTTATGAGTAAATACTGCACAAAAGGAAAGGGAGAATTCTTTTTTTAAATTTCTGTGGAAGCAAACAATAAGTATTCTGGGTAGAAGATAATCTTGATTATGGATTCAAGTCCATCCTCCAAAACACATATCCTCTGTAACCTTCAGTATCACCAACCAAATCTCTTACAAATTCTTAATGTTAAGATCGGTATCAGTGGGTGACTTTCTTCATGAAAGTTTTCTTTACCATAAGGCTTATATATTTTTCAACTTTCTGTCTTCTTCAGTTTCCTCAATTATAAAATGGAGTTCCCAGGGTTGTTCTGAGAATTAAATGGGATAATATTTGTAAAGGGCTTGGAATAATATGTAGCTATTATTGTTCTTGTTGTACAGTCATTTTCAATTCTATCTGATTTTTGTGACCCCATTTTGGAATTCTCCTGGTATAGATACTGAAATGGTTTGATATTTTCTTCTTCAGCTTATATTACAGATAAGAAAACTGAGGCAAACAGAAGCAAGTAACTTTCCCAGAGTCACACAGGTAGCAAGTGTTGGAGGTTGGAATTTGAAATTTGAATATGCATTTTCCTGCAAACTCTTTACAGGTGACAAAAAAATTATTAGTGACCCCCTACAACTCAGAGACCCCTTGAGAAAAATGGAATACATGTGGAGGAGCCCAGAAATAGAAAGCCCCATTAAATGTGAAATTTAACAATACTAAAATATCATTCAAAGATATTCAACAAGGGGTAATGATATTGACGTCCCAAGCTGAAGGCAATATAAAATAAAAGTCACATATGCTTTATCTCTTTCTGAATCATCGATTTTTCCATTTCTGCTGCCTATATTACCCTCACCTACTCGGATTACACCCTGTCCACTTCCGTTTCTCACAAATCAATTAACAATCTTGAACATAGTAGTATTACTGGAATTAAAGGGAACGGATTGGCCTCTCTCCTACTGTCCCCATGAATAGAAATAAAGAGGGGCTGCTTTCCAATAGAAATTGGGTGTGGGAAGGTGGCAGGAGGCATGGGGCTGGAGGTGGGTTAGAGAAAGCCAAAACCAAAAGAATAAAGTACAAGGAAAAATGATCTGCTTTGTAAAAGGAAGAAGCTTTTGGCTCATTCAGATTTATTCTGTTGTTTTTTTGTCCTTTGTGTAAATGAAAGACAGCCCTAAAGAAAATTAAAGGGAATGAAGACATGCCCACTTCAAATTCAGATCTGTTATACAGGTTATGCCTAAACTTAACAGGGATGTATGAGGTGTTTATGCAAGAGTTGCACCTCACTTAAGCTAAAGAGATTTGTTTTTTCCCTCTTTAAAATTAGAATTAAAAGCTTGCTGACATTGGCCATACAATATAGTTGCAAAAATAAAATCCCTTATTTTAAAACTCATCTTCTAAAATTCAAGGAGAAATATACCACTGACTAAGGCAGCCCATTTATTTTTAGACTAACTAATTTTTAGAAAGTTTTGTCTGACTTTAAACCTATATATGCCTATTTTCAACTTCATCCAACTATTCCTGGTTCTGTTCCTAGAGCTCAAGTAAACAAATACAATCATTCTTCCACATGACAGCCTTTCAATTACTTGAATATAGAAACAATTCTCCTAGCCCCCAGTTTTCTTTCCAAGCTAAGCAATTCTAGTTACATTAATTAATATTTATATGACATGAGCTCAAGATACTTCACCATACTAGCTTCCCTTCTCTGAATGTTCTCAAGTTTATTATGAATAGCCTTCATAAATGAGATGGCCAGACCCAAATACAACATTACAGTTATGTGCCCTAGAGAGTATTCAGAGACTATCGGTTCTTTATTCTATATGTTGCATTTCAATAGCACTCAAGAACACATTTGCTTTTTGGTCTGCTCTATCATTTGTTTATCAAGTCCATTAAAAATCTCACATTCTTAAAATAATTGTTACATAATTATTTCTCTACCACCTTGTATTTAAGAAGTCTATTTCTTGAACCAATTCAGATTTGAGTTGATTTTTTTCTTTATTAATTTTTCTAATATTATTCAACCCAAATTTTCTAGACTTTCAGGGTCCTTTTGGATCTTTATTCTATCAGTCAATGTGTAATCATTCTTGTTATTTCTATCTTATAAGGATATTAATATTTTTTCCATGAAGGCATTAATAAAAATATTAAATTGCACAGAATTAAACAGAGATCCTCACTTATTTTGGTTATCACCTCTCTAGTAAAAACTTTTTTAAACTTTTATTTTCAGTACAAAAGTAGAAGACAAAGAAGAAGTGAAAGAAGAAATGACTACCTCTTATTTCTCTTTGCTTCCAGTCATTATTAAGTCACTCCCATCACCCAGTCCAGAGATTCTATCTATTTCTTGGTCTTCTTTTATTTCAATAGAGCCAAAAATAAAATCTCATTTTGGTTATCATTAGCTTTTCTCACAAAATTTTCTTCAGTATGACATGATGCCAGGAAGAAGAGTTAAGAAGCTAGATTTGACCCCTTAAAACAATGGGATATAGGTAATAAATTGAAATTTCATAGGAATTATTGTGAAATTATGTACAGAAGCCAAAAAGTCCACTTTAGATATAAAAGATGAGGGATGAATGGACAAACAAAAGTTGGAAGTGGGAGTATGCAGATAATAAGCTCAACATCAATCAACAGTGTGAGATAACAGCCCAAAAAATCTGATACAAACTTCATAGGTATAAAAAAGTTATACCCAAAAGATGGAAGGTATTTTTTTCTTCTCTAGTTAGACTACATCTGTCTTCAGTGTGAAGTACCATATTTTCAGAAGGCTATAGACAACATGAGCTGTAATTAGTCTTCTTTCAGCTCTAAATCTATTGATATGATAAATGCAAAAGCTGAGACTTAAGTCAGTGGTCTATGGAAAACTATTAAAGGATTTTGAACAGTGTTATATTGTGACAGATCTATGTATAAAAACAAATTAATGCAAAACTATTTGAAAGATGGGTTTGAAGACTAGGGAGAAGAGACTAAAGGACAATTAGTTAACAGTCAGTTCCAATCATTTTGATCAGTGGCAAGGAATTCTGGTATTATGATAGTGGCAGTGTAACTAAAGAAAGCAAAAGGAAGTTTTGGGAAAGAATTCAAATATAGAATTCAAGGAAGATTCATTTGGATTGGATTACATAAGCTGCTGATAAATATCTAGTAAACCCAGAGGTGCTATGGCCAGAAGAGAAATTAGATCTTAAAAGACTAAAGAACTCAGAAGTGTTAGACACTGTTGTAAGTACTGAAAATAAGCAATTAAGAAATTACATATATGGAAGAATGAGATGGAAATGGGGAAGTTGTGGAACATACTGGCTTTAAGAATTGGTCAGCAGATGAATTTATCAAATAAAACAAAAAACAAAAAACCAAGAAAGACTTAAATTGACTGATCTGGAAATCCTCCTGCTCATCATTTTTAATGGCACAATAGTATTCCATTAAATTCTTTGAATTTCTTGTGCATTAGTGTTCCAATGTTCCCATATCTCCAACATTCATCATTTTAATTTTGTCATGTTAGCTAATTTGATAGGTATGGGTACTATCTCTGAGCTATTTTAATTTGCACTTCTCTAATCAAGAGAGGTTTAGAACATTTTTTCATAAGATTATAGATAGCATTATACTTTATGTGAAAAACTGCACATTCATATCTTTTGACTATCAATTGGAGAATGACTTGTATTCTTACAAATTTAACTCAGTTCTTTATATAATTTGAGAAATAAGGCCTTTATCAGAAACACTGGCTATAAATGTTGATCCATATTTCCTTCTAATCTTGGTTGTATTAAGTTTGTGCAAAATAACCCCATAATTTGATATAATCAAGACTATCCATTTTATCTTTCATAATGAACTCTACTTTGGTCTTCATTGCTTCTTAGATCTGGCATGTAAACTATTTTTTTTTTTTGGTAATTTCATTACCTTGCTATAGGGTGGGAGATGTTTCTCTATGCCTGGTTTCTGCTATACTACTTTCCTATTTGCCCAATAGTTTTTTTTTTTTTTTAATCAAACAGTGAGTTCTAAGCCCAGAACCAGGAGATCATTAGACACAGCAATAACAAAATTATACAATGATCAATTCTGATGGACGTGTCTCTCTTCAACAATGAGATCATTCAAACCAGTTCCAATTGTTTAGTAATGAAGAGAGTCAGCAGCTACACCCAGAGAGAGAACTATGGGAAATGAGTGTTGACCACAACATAGCATTTCTACTCTTTGTTTGCTTGCATTTTTGCTTTCCTTCTCAGTTTTTTTTTTTTAAATTTCTTTCTAGATCCAATTTTTCTTGTGCAGCAAGATAATTGTATAAATATTTATACATATATTGGATTTAATATATACTTTAACATATGTAACATGTATTGGACTACCTGCCATCTAGGGGAGGGTATGGGGGAAGCAGGGGAAAAGTTGGAACAGAAGGTTCATGTTGAGTCAGTGTTGAAAAATTATCCATGCATATGTTTTGTAAATAAAAAGCTATAAGAATAATAATAAAAGGAATATGGCTGCTATACCATTTTATGCATATATGTTTTAGTATTGATATTACTACACTGTCTACAATGCCTTTTGGCAAGATGAAGCTTCTTTATGTCTTTTAATAAGATCTATTTTTGCTTTTGTCTGAAATTCAGTTTGCTATCTTTGTTTTTCTAACTTCAACTAAAGCACAAAACATTCTCCTTCAATTTTTTACCATTAGTGTATCCATTTGGTCAACTGCATTTTTTTTTTTTTTTTTTTTTTTTTTTTGCTGAGGGCAGTTGTGGTTCAGTGACTTGCCCAGGGTCATACAGCTAGTAAATATTAAGTGTCTGAGATCAGATTTGAACTCAGGTCCTAATGACTTCAGGGCTGGTGCTCTATCCACTGCACCAACTAGCTGCTTCTGGAAAATTGTATTTTTTTTAAGAAATTGCTTTCTTCAGCCAATTTTTGTCCTTCCTTTTCCTTGATTTGCTCTTGCATATCTTTCATTTCTTTTTCCTAATTCTTCTTCTGCCTCCTTCATTTGACTGTTAAAAAGCCTTTGAGAAGGCTTTTGCAGCTTGAAACCAATTCATATTCCTCTTTGACATTTCACATTTTTATTTGATATCATTATCTTCTTTTATGTTTGTTTTTTAATCTTCTCTGCCGCCATACTTTCTATGATCAGGACTCTTGGAGGGGGGCGGGGTGTTGCTCATTTTTAGACTATTTTATAGTTTGTTTTTGTTTTTGTTTTTGCTTTTTTTAAGTTGAGCTCTGCTTCTGGGGCACAGGGAATACTGTTCCAAGCTTCTTGTGCTAAGGATCAGGGGTCTGGTCACTGATCTGGAATGACCCACTCTAGTTCAGTCTGTTGTTGCCTGGATTCCCAAATTGGCAATTTGCCTTCTGCACCGAGGCTGTAAATCTCACAGCTCACCTGCTGTAGCTGATTCAGGACTAGGTGTATGAGTTGTTGATCTATCCTTTAGCTAAGAGTCTCCTGCTGGCTTGCCTGGATACCACTATGTTGGGCTGTACTGGGCTGTGCTCTCATTTTATTCAAGTAAAATAGACTTTTCCTGAAGTCAATCTACATAATCTTAAATTGCAAAATTGTTTCCTTGGGTCTTTTTGTAGGTTCTGTCACTCCAGAATCCATTTAAAATCTACCTAATCTTAAATTGCAAAATTGTTTCCTTGGGTCTTTTTGTAGGTTCTGTCACTCCAGAATCCATTTAAAATCTACATAATCTTAAATTGCAAAATTGTTTCCTTGGGTCTTTTTGTAGGTTCTGTCACTCCAGAATCCATTTAAAATCTTCGCTTAACTTTGTTTTTGAGGTTACCCCAGGGAGAATTTGGGCAACTTTCTGGCTTTTCCCACCATATTGGCTCAGTCTCTGCAAAGCACTTTAGAAATAAACTTCATTGGAAAGAAGAATCCTGCTACATGAGTGCTACCATTTTTTTCTCATTAAACAATTGAAGAAAATGAAACACAGATTAGTGATTCACAGACAGACATACTAAGAGCAAGTATTTAAAACAAGGTAGAAAATTTAGGTTTTCCTAAATCTAAAAACTCAACTCTGTCTATTCATTATGCCTTCCAGCTGCCTTGATTTAGAAGAATGGCTTTCTTTTTGAAAAATTAAGGGTATTTATCCTTCTTTTTCAAAGAGGAACTTTGACAACCACCACAACAACCGATTCTTCTCTTTGAAAATGTTTCACACTAAAAAGCTGTTTTTGAGTTACCTACAAATTTAACTTAAGTTTTATTAACTTTAATTTTACTTTCTTAACATGGAGTGTATGCAGAAGTATATGGAGATCATCTAAGAACAGGGAAGCCATTTATCACTACTTGGACATGTAAAAATATCAAAAATGATTCATCTTTCACGTGCACATCCTCTAGACTATCCATATAAATGGACGTTGGACTAAGAGTCAGGGCATGGCTTTGACATATTTCTGAATTTTTTTTAATGGAGCTTATGGTCAATAGAAAGACACAAATTCGCCTTCCTTAGAGGAATGGAGGATGGAGTAAAAATCTCAAACAAAAATTAAGTTCTCCCTTTGCAAGCTTACACCATAAAACTAGTAGCAATGCAAACTTCATGATCCGTAATTCGCTTCCATTTGTAGCTATTAGATCCCTGTTTTTCTATTGACTGTTATGGAGGTTAGTCTCTTTTTCAGCCCACATTTTGGGGCAGGGTTTGACAATAGCAGATTAATTTGTTGTTATGCTTTCCTTTGCACCACCTGGTGTTTCCAGAAGATTTAGTCTTCTGTTTAACCCTTCTTCTTAAAGCTTAAGTTTGAAAAGCTGGTTTCTCAGAAGGATGGGTTATTTTAAGCTCATGTTAAAGTTAGTAAAATGAGCTTTTCTTCTTCTTTTATCCTAAGGCTGCATTTAGGGCCAGCCGTAGGCAAAATCGTTAAGGAAATGAAGTTTCTCTGCAGCATTTTTCTTTTTTCCCCTGGGCACCTAAACTCATAGAATTCAGAACTGTGCTGCTGGAAGGGACCTTGAAAAATAGGAATTAGAGTGAGATGATCCAGCCTGACATCATGGCCAGAGTGTTAGGCTTGGAGGAGGAAGGCTTCAGTTAAATTATATCTCTGAAACATTATGTGACCATGGATAAATAATTTAATCTATGAGCCTCAGGCTCTTCATCTTTCAGAGAAAGATAATACCTATAGAATCTCTGTTTTATGATTCTTCTGCGCACAAATGAGTATTTGAAACAATACTGTGTAAGATATTGAGGATGGACTTACAAACATAGGCTGTTCTAACATGAATGCTGAAATACTTTCAAATTTTAAATTCTGTGAACTATTTTTCAAAACCCCACATAAATAGTGCAAAGTAAATAGAGTGCTTGGCCTGGAGTCAGGAAGATTCATTCTTGAATTCAAATTTGGCTTCATACCATGACCCTGAGCAAGTAAGTTACTTAACCTTGTTTATCTCAGTTTCCTCATCTGTAAAATGAGCTGCCATTTCATTGTCTCTGCCAAGAAAAATCCAAATGAGATCATGAAGACTTGTACACAAATGAAGTTATTAAACAATAACAAGATAGACTGTGATCATGTGGGTTCGTAGTAGATTGGGGTGGTAGAGGGTATGGTAGACAAAGCTCTGAAAATTAAGAATGTACCCAAAGAAGAATGAAGGAATGAACATGTTTGACCTGGACCCTTTCCTGAAAATGGAAGTTCCAAGAGGAACCGACCAATCACAGGAAGGGACCACAGACATGAAATGCTGTTCTACCATGAAAATATTGCCAAGTCATAATGGAAAAGGAAATCTAGAGACAGGAGCAATGTGTGAAAGTTGCAAGGTGTCAAATGTGGATTTAATATCTAGGGGAAAACAAAAGAAACAAACTCTCTGTGCTCACATTCTTTCTTCTCTCAATGGTTCTGCATTAGTCTCAATGCAAAGTCTCTCTTTGGTATCCAGGGATGGGCCTAAGAAGCGTCTCTAAGCATCGTGAGGTCAGTAGAATAAATGGGGTGGAACATGGTATAATGTGCTAAACTTGGAGGCAGGAAAAGCTGTACATCCTGCTCAGATCCTAGACAAGTCATCTAAATTCTTTGCCATGGTTTATATCTCCAAATATTTCCAAATGCCTGAAAGAATAGTAGGAAAAATATAATCATTAACATGCTTTTAATGAGATCTTGGTAACTTCTGTAGGGGTCCTTAATTTGGGGTCTATGAACTTATTTTTAATCTATTTTGATAACTTTAATTCAGTATAATTAATTTTCTTTGAAATGCTTTGAATTTTATTGTATGCCTTCTCCATTATTCTTTGTTTATATGTCAATAACATCTGACTTCATCATTCTAACAATTCAAATCATAGAGGATTTCCTGAGGCTTACAGAGCTTTAAAAAACCTCCTCAAATCCCACAGCAAATAAATGTCAGAGAGAATCTGAACCCAGTTATTCCTGACTACAGCTTCAGTGCTCTACCTACTACATTATACCTTGCTGCCTCTCTTTCTTCTTAATGCTAATAAATCATTTCTTTCTATTCAATAAATGAAACTCAAATTGCAGTTACTTTTAAGGATGATTTGGCAAAATTAGTATATTTAATGTAAATGTATTTAACTAAGTAATCATCCAGCACAGTATTTAGCTAACTAAATGTGTCTCTAAAATGTCACTAATGGAATTAAAATAGTTCAGTTTTATGTCTTAAAAGCTTCTATTTGCCATAGATTT
This sequence comes from Antechinus flavipes, assembly GCF_016432865.1. NCBI lineage: Eukaryota > Metazoa > Chordata > Mammalia > Dasyuromorphia > Dasyuridae > Antechinus > Antechinus flavipes. The sequence continues at coordinate 219,082,632 of NC_067403.1, read as the reverse complement.
GCTGGTATTTGTGGTAGAGATTTAAATTATGGTTCTTGTAGAAACTTGCTTTAATATGCCATTGAATTCATAGACTTTTTAATACTTATTACGAAAGGGAAATTACTTGAGAAAAGCTGTTTCTTAGCATTAGATTCATATATAAACTGCCTGATTTCTTTTCCTTAAGCAAATATTTATTAGCAATGATTTGTTAAGCAAAAGGAATTAGACACGTAAGCATTAGTTTTGCTGGATTTCATTCCAAACTTTTATTAATTCTTACTCTTCAAGTGAGGTTCATCATGGGATGTTCATTGGTTATTCACCAATATGAAAATGAAGGAAGGCATTTCTTTGGAGGGTTTGAAGCTTAAATATAGTGCTTGATTTCTTAAGAATTCAATTTAGAAAAGAGTTTAGTGATCTTGTGCTATGGAAGACATAAGCAGTCTGTTGAAGCCTTTGGGCCCATTTTCAGAATATCTTTAAACAAGTAAAATAAAATGCACAATGTTACAAAGCAAAATATTTATATCGACTTATAGTTGTCAAGCTATATTAGGGAAAAAAATTCACAAACCCCAGATTAAGAAGCCCTACAGAAATTGGGAAACTCTGCTTAACTAAAGGCTAAAGATTAAATTTTTCGTATTGTTCTCTCAGGTATATGGAAATATCATTGGAGATGGAGAGCTATAATGGCTAAGACATGATAGGGAGGAATATTGTAAGTGACTTGGCTAGGCAGAATTTGAAAGCAAGTTTTCCTGCTTCCAAATATAGTACATTGTAGTCTATGCTGTCCTGGCTCTCCTAGCCCCATGATATTCAGAAATGGTTCTGGATACCAAAGAGACAACTATGAATTAAGAAATAGTGCAGTGTCAGTGAGAGAAGAGAAAATGTGAGACAGGAAGTTCTGTTTATTTGTTTTCTCCTAGACACAAAATCTACACATGCCCCCTTGCAACTTTCAGGCTCCTGACTCTAGATTTCCTCCTCCATCGTGACCTAGCAGCTTTCTCACAATGAAGGATTACTCTATGCTTATGACTTTTTGCTCTGGTCAGTTTCTCATGGAATGCCCATTTTTAGGGAAGGATCCAGATTAAACATGTTCATTTCTTTATTCTTTTTTGGGCTATACTGCACTGTCAAAACATCTTCCACCAAACCTTACACTGCACTCATCCCTAATCTATGGACATATATCACATCCTTTATCTTTCTTTTATGTGGTATCTTCTCCCAGTAAGGACAGATCAATCAAGTATATATAGAATAATTTTACACACATGAGACAGACACACAAATTATTAAGTAAAAGAAATCAGTTAGACAAGTAAGCAGCAGTTTACTTAGAATTGATTCTAAACTTTTAATAATTATTACTCCTCAAATAAAGTTTATCATGGAATATGTTCATTGCTATTCATCAGTATGAAAATGGAGGAAGGCATTTCTTTCAAGGACGTGAAAGAAATTTCAGATTTCTTTAAAAGAAAAAAAACTAGAACAGAGATTTGTAATCTTGTACTATGGAAGCATACATATACATATACATACATGTTATGCATACACACGATACATACATACACATATGTGTATATAAATACTTATCTATATCAACCTCTGTATTCATCTATCTATCTAGTTTTTGTCCAATGGTAGTCATCTCTAAGACCAGAAGATAGGGGAGAGAGAAGGAAAAAAAGAGGAAGGAAGAAAAAGAGGGGCAAAAAGGAAAATTACATGATAGCTTTGTTGTATATTTGGAGGGAATAATAAGTTGGACATGGTTGATTTGCAATTTCACTGCAGTCATCTTTTTATTCTGTTATGGAAAGGCTTGTTTTGTTTCATAAATTAAGAACAAAATATTTTTTTAAAAAAAAGAATGCAAGCTTCTTGAAAGCCAGGCTTGTATTTTTTCCTTGTGTTTTCAACCTTTAGCATAGTGCCTGGAATATAATGAATGCTTAATGAATGTTTATTGTCATATTCAGTGCTCCCAGTTCAGTCACTTCTTTCCAAGTAAAACCGGTCTTCTTCTTCTTCCATGAACCAGATCATCAAACATTTGAAGATAGTCTCATAGTACACACACACACACACACACACACACACACACACACACACTCTTAAAAAAAAAAAAAGCTAAAAATTTTCCATTTTTTTCAAGTGATCATCTAATGGCAAGATCCTGATGGCACTATCTCAACTACTAGTCATTATTTGTAACTCATACTCTAAGTACAAAACCCTTATTCCCTGCAATTTAGTAATTCCAGAAATTCTTTCCTGTATTTGTTCCTAGAAATGTTTAAAAATAGATCCCAGAAGCAAGAATTGATTTGAGATTGGATATTTCTTAAATGATAGGTTGTCACTCTACTTGAAGAATTATAACTAAACATAATTAAAATGGGCCCTGACACATTCATTGCAGAATGTTAAACATTTTCCCTTGAATAATGAAAATCATTTTTATTATCATATCATCAATATTGTTCACTAAGAGAGTAGGGTCCAAAGACATAGTATCTCAAGTAGCCTTTCCCTGTTTACCATTTAAAGATAATAATGGATATACATTTAGATATTTATCCTGAATAAATGGGTAAGATAAATATTTTCAGGGATGTCTGTCTTCCATTAGACATGTGTGTTCCCCCCCCCCAGTCTCAAAATAGGTTTAATCTGACAAAAATATGATATTTAGTCATGAAAATGTTTAAAATTAAAATTCATTTTTTAGACACTTTTGCCTTCATATCACAGGCATATCCTACCCACACCCAACTGAAGGACAATTCTTTTCCTAGTAGCTCTTACCTCTCTGTAAGTAAGAATACATCTGTAGGAATAAAATACACCTTTATCCATTTTTCCATATAGTTCATAGAGTAATAGATCATTTCATCCATTTTACACATGAGGAAACTGAGTCCCAAGAGATAAAGTGAATCAAAGTCATCTAATTAGCAAATGGAAAAAAAAAAGGATTGGGGGTAGGGAGTAAGGGGAGGACCAGACCACAGCTTATCTGACTTTAAATCCAGTGTTCTTTGTTATGTACTTAATTTTCCCTTTCTTCAAGAGAATCTATCCTTCTAAAAGACACAGAGTTCCTTACAAATTGGTTTTTCAATAAATTTAGTTGGACACAAGTTTGATTTTTCATCCTCACAAAACAGTCAATAAGTTCTTGAAGGCAACTATATTATTCCCCTTAATCCTTCTCTTTTCCCAAAATAAATATTCCTAGTTCCTTCTATAGATACTGATGAAGAATGATTATCAGCTCCTTCCCTTCATGGTTGGTAGCTTAGTGTCAGCTTAGCTGAGTCTGGAGTCAGGAAATCTGGGCTCAAATAAAATCCCATTTACTTATTATCTTTCTGATCTTGAACAATTCACTTACCTCAGTTTACTCATTTGTGAATAATGATAATAATACACATTTGGATTTTTTTGTATTTGTAATTTGTGTTTGCAAATAAAGATGATAATAACATATACCTCGATTGGTTTTTGTGAGGTTCAAATAAGAAAACACTTGTAAAAACAACAATACAACCTAGCATTGTGACTGGTACATAATAGTTACTATAAAAATATACTCATTCCTTATAAACCATCCCAGGATGTACTCTTGTTCATAAATAACTTTTAGTACATTGTGACACTGAACAGAACACTCCAGATGCAGCCTCATCTGAGCAGAACAAAATAATGCTAAAATCTCTATTATTATTCTGTATTTCTATTAAATGCTAATTTTGAAAATTTTATTTTATGGGATATCTTCTGTTTTCATTTCATTTTCATTTGCCAGTGCCTCTCAATTTCTTTTTCCAGATGGATTTTTTTAAATGGCAAACAATCTAATCATTTAAAAAAGACTAGCAATGTACATTACATTCTATGTTCTCTCAACTTAGCAAAGAAGGAAGTGAGGTGCCTTCTCATATATCCATAATGGAATCAAACTCAGTCATTATAATTTTAAACTGTTCATTTTCCATTGTGTTTTTATTCTTCCCTAGATTTGTATGACGAATTATGTATTTTTTTTCTGGTTCTGCTTCCATCATTTGCATCACTTCATATGAATAGTCACATATTTCTCTAAATTCATTTTTTCCTTAATTCACTCAGGACAATAATATTCCCTGATTTTTACAAATCATAACTTATTTAGTCATCCATCTATCCCTAAAAGACATCTCTTTTATTTCTAGTACTTTGCTACTAATGCCACCTCAGTTTATATCAGCTTTTTGGTTATTGTTACACTATTGACTTCTGGAGAACTTTGTAGTCTTTATCATGAATTACTGTTGAACCATATATTTCTCATATGGAAAGATTGTTTGAACTCATGTTCAGAATCATTTTTATGACATTTAAGAATGCTGACAATGGAGATGGAGCCAAGATAGTGGAGAAAGGCAAGGATTCTCCTAAGCTCTCCCAAAACCTCCATAAATAGTTGAAATAATGATTATTCTAGTATCGTGGCAAAAACCACAAAAAGATGGAGTGAAACAATTTTTCACCCAAGACAACTTAGAAGATCAGCAGGAAAGGTCTGCTGTATCAGAGTCAGAGGGAGTGCAGTCCAGTGCAGGCAATACCAGCACAGTCCTGGCCCCAGCAAATCAAGACAAGATATTGCGAACCACTGAATCAGCAGCATTAAAGTTGGCTTGCAGCTCATAGCCAGAACAGTAAGAGTCAAAAACTGGTCATAAGAAGATTACAGGAATCACTTTGCTAGCACTATAGCATACTCAGTGTCAGTCACAGTTTTGGATGGCAGTCTCAAAGCTAGGAGGAGCCACAATGGAGCAGGGACCCTCCTTATATTTCTAGGTGATAAGAGTGTTTGTAGTAATTTACAGACCAAAGCACAAGTCAGGAGAATATTAAACACATTATAAGATCATACCACCTTGGAAAGAGTGAAAACATACAAGTCCCTAGAAATATCTCTAAAAATAGTTACACAAAACCCTTGAAGTTTGAAACATTACATCTCAGTAGAGACAGAGCTCTATTATAACAAAGAGTCAAAAGTCAAGTAATAGGCTGGGAAAATGAGCAAACAACAGAAAATAAGACCTATGACTATGAAAGTTACTATGGTAACATAGAAGACTAAAATACACACTTAAAAAAGATAACAAACTCAAAGTACCAACATCCAAAGCCTCTGAGAAGGAAAAAAAAAAGATTTGATATCAGTATATGGAGGAACTCAAAAAGAATTTGAAAATCAATTGAGAGGACAAATTATGAAGAGAAATAAAATGAAAAAGGGTCGAATGCTTGGTTAAAGAACACGCACACATATGCACACACATTGAGGAAAATAGCACCTTTAAAAATATAGTCCAAATGGTTAAAGAGGTACAAAAAGCTAAGGAGGTGAAGAATGCTTTAAAAATCAGAATTGACCAAATTAAAAAAGAGAGGCACAAAAATTCACAGAAGAAAAAAAATCCTTAGCTCTGCTATACATGAACACTTGATAGTTTCCCAAGAGATTAGATCTGACTTTATTTGTGTGGAAAGTGTTTTGTAAAATATTTTATATAATCTACACTTATTTTAAATGGAATTTTTCTTTGTATGTCCTGCTGTTGTACTTTGTTGGTAATACATAAAAATGTTGATGATTTATGTGGATTTATTTTGTATTCTGAAACTTTGCTAAAGTTGTGAATTGTTTCTAATAATTTTGAAGTTGACTCTCTAAGGTTCTTTAAATAGATGCTATTGATCATTTTAAGAAAAACTTCATTTAGTCCTATACTCTCTAGTGTTTTTAATAGGAATGGGTGTTGGATTTTATTAAATGCTTTTTTTTGCATCTATTGAGATAATCATTATGATTTCTGTTAGTTTGGTTATTGATATAGTCAATTATGCTAATAGTTTTTCTATCAGCCCTGCATTCTGGTATAAATTCTATTTAATTATGGCATGTTATCCTGGGGATAACTTGCTGTAATCTCTTTAACTAATATTTTATTTAAGATTTTTGCATTAATATTCATTAGGGAAAGTGGTCTATAATTGTCTTTCTCTGTTTTGACCCTATCTCGTTTAGGTATCAGCACTATGTCTGTATCACAAAAGGAATTTGGTACAATTCCTTCTTTCCTTGTTTTTCCAAAGAGTTTGCATAATATTGGAAATAATTATTCTTTAAATGTTTGGTAGAAGTCACATGTAAATCCATCTGGCCCTGGAAGTTTTTTTCTTAGGGAATTGATTAATAGCTTGTTAATTTTTTTTTCTAAAATAGGACTACTTAAGTAATTTGCTTCTTCTTCTATTATTTTGGGCAATCTATATTTTTGTAAACATTCATGCATTTCACTTAGATTGTCATATTTATTGGAATGAAGTTGGGTAAACCATTTCCTAATTATTGCTCCAATTTCCTCTTCATTGGTGAAAAGTTCATCCTTTTTACTTTTGATACTAATAATTTGATTTTCTTCTTTCCCTTTTCTGACAAAGTTAACAAAAGGTTTATCTACTTTGTTGGGTTTTTCTTTTTCATCAAACTAGCTCTTTGTTTTATTTATTAGCTCAGTTTTTTTTTTTTACTTTCAATTTTATTAATCTTTCCTTTTGTTTTCAGAATTTCAAATTTGGTATTTATTTTTTTGGGGGGGGAGTATTTGTTCTTTTTCTAGATTTTTTTAATTGTATGCCCAGTTTATTGATCTTCTCTTTATTTTATGCAAGTAAGAAACTAGAGATATAAAACTCCCCCTAAGAACTGCTTTGACTGCAACTCATAAATTTTAGTACGCTGTCTCATTGTCATTCTCTTGGATGAAATTATTGATTGTGTCTATGATTTCTTGTTTCACCCATTCATTCTTTAGGATCAGATTATTTAGTTTCCAATTAATTTTTGGTCTATTTCCCTGGCTGTTTATTACATGTGATTCTTATTGCATCATGATCTGAAAAAGATGCATTTACTATTTCTGCCTTTCTGCATTTCATTTTGAGATTTTTATGCTCTAATATATGGTCCATTTTTGTACAGGTTCCATGAACTGCCAAGAAAATGTATCCTCCTTTCTGTCTCCATTCAATTTTCTCCAAAGATATATCATACCTAACTTTTCTAAATTCTATTTACCTCCTTAGCTTCTTTTTTATTTGTCATAGTTTGATTTATCTAGTTCTGAGAGAGCAAGGTTGAGATTCCCCCACTAGAAAAGTTTTCCACTTGGTGGTCATATATGTTTGGTATTGATATTACTTCATTATCTTTGGTAGCCTCTAGCAAAATGTATTTTCCTTATCTCTTAATTAGATGTATTTTTGCTTTTGCAAAAATTTGGTAGAATAACTTGCCTGATTTCTTTTTACTTTACCTGAAACATAATAGATTCTGCTCTAGCCTTTTACCTTTACTCTGTATGTATCACTCTTCTTTAAATGTGTTTCTTGTAAACAACATATTGTAAGAATCTGGCTTTTAATCCAATCTGCTATACATTTCCATTTTATAGGAGAGTTCATCCTATTCACATTCAGAGTTAAAATGACTAATTCTGTATTTCCCACCATCTTATTTAAATCAAATTTTGTTTTTCTCATTCCTTTCCCTTTTCCCCTCCTCCCCAGTATTTTGCTTCTGACCACCACCTCCCTCAAATAGCTCTCCCCCTTTAGAGTCCCTCCCTCTTTCTTATACATTTGCCCTTTTCCTATTTTCTCTTCTATCAGCCTCCCCCTCTCCTTTCCCCTTGCCCTCCAACTTCCCAAAGTGAGACAAGTTTCTCCATGAAGCCAAATATGTCTAATATTCTCTTTTTGAGCCAACTGTGATAAGAGTAAAATTCATACAATATTCATCCCTCTCCCTTCGATTCCTCAATTATAATGTCTTTTTCTCTTCATGAGATGTAATTTCCCTCATTTTACCTCCATTTTCCTCTTTTTCAAGTGCAATCCCCTTTTCATTTCTGGTTTCTTTTTTCATCCCCCTCCCTTCAATCCCTCAATTATAATAAGTCTTTTTTCTCTTCATGAGATGTAATTTCCCTCATTTTCCCTCATTTTACCTCCATTTTCCTCTTTTTCAAGTGCAATCCTCTTTCCATTTCTGGTTTCTTTTTTTACTTATCACAATAAAATCAAATTATACCTGCACTCTCTAAGTATAATGAGAACATAGATATAGTTTTCAAGAGTTCTTTCCTTTTTACCTTTTTATGTTTCTCTTTATTTTGGCATTTGGAGAACAACATTTTTGTTCAGCTCTGGTCTTTTCATTAGAAATAAATGAAATTCACCTGTATCACTAAATGTCCATGTTCTTTCCTGAAAGATAATGCTCAGTTTAGCTGGATAGTGGATTCTTGACTGCAATCCAAGTTCCTTTGCCTTTCAGAATATCACACACCAGGCCCTTCACCCCTTTAAGTTGGAAGCTGCTAGTTCCTGGTTAATCCTAATTGTGGCTCCTTGATATTTGAATTGTTTCTTTCTGGTTACTTGCATTATTTTTAACTTGTTCCAATAATTCTGAAATTTAGCCATTTGAAATTTGGAGTTTTCATTTTGGGGTCTCTTTCAGGAGGTGATTCATGAATTCTTTCAATGGCTATTTTACCTTTTGGTTCTAGGATATCAGAGCATTTTTCATTGATTTCCTGAAAGATAATGTCTAGGCTCTTTTTTCATCATGATTTTCAGAAAGTCCAATAATCCTTAGATTGTCTCCCCTATATCTATTTTTCAGTTCAGTAGTTTTTTTCCAGTGAGTTATTTTACATTTTCTTCTATTTTTTTTCATTTTTGTGTTTTGTTTGAGTGATTATTGATGTCTCATTGAGTCATTCATTTTCATTTGTTCAGTTCTAATTACCTTTTTTTAGCTTCTTTTGTATGGAACCAATTGAATTTTTAAATGAGTTGTTTTGTTCAATGGATTTTTTTTTCATTTCACAAATTTTGTTTTTCAAGGAATTGTTTTCTTTTTTCTATTTTATCAAATCTATTTTGTAAGGAGTAATATGCTTTTACCATTTGGTCTATCTATTTTGAAAGGAGTTATTTTCTTTTTTTTATTTCATTAAGTCTATTTTTAAGGAATTTTCTTCAGATAATTTCTGTGTTTCCTTTTCCAAACCCACTTGCAAAGTTCTCATTTCTTTTCCCTGGTTTTCTTAGTTTCTTTTAATGTCATTTTAAAATTCTTCCAAGAGAGCCTTATGAATTGAAAACCAATTCCTAGCACTTTTTTTTGTGCATCATCTGTAGATATCTGCTTTTAGTGTCCTCAGGGTTTGAAATCTGTTTTTTTTTTTTCTTTCTTCATAAAAACTATGATTAGGCTCTTTTTGCTCATTTTTTAAAAAGTTGAGGTCTGCTTTTAGAGCAAAGATAAGATTGTCCAGGCTTCCTCTACAACTAAAGTGAATGACTAGGTTGGTGCTGATTACTTTTGGTGCTGGCTGGGCGTGGCCAAGTCCCATGTTATTTTGGGGTTTGGGACTCACTATTTGCCTTTTATATTTGTATTTGATTCTTGCAGGTAATCTACTAATCTCCTGCCTTGAAAACAGGACAGAGTAGCAAACACTATGGTAGATTCCTCTGATTATATTCCCTGGCTGGTAGGAAGCCCCATTGTCCTGGGTCCCTGAGCTCACCTGCACTTAGCCTCTCCCTACATACCCTATTGTACCAGACTGTTTCTGAACTTCTTCTAAAATATCTTCTACTGTAAATTTGTTACACTCCAAACATTTGTGAGTTCTTTCACTCCAAAACCAATTCAGAGGCTTGATTTAGTGTTGATTTGAGGGATATCAAGGAGAGCTCAAATAAAGACGAATCTCCTCTCTGGAATGTTGGCTCTGCCCCCTCACCTACTTTGAATAAATGTAAAAAGCAAGAGAAGCTATAATTATTCTAAGGGGAAAATTGCACATGATCATGAACAATCGTGACATTATGCCTCCTTTATTCTTTTTCTAATCAATATATGAAGTGTTCACAATGTTAATTGTGAGCTGGGTGTTCACAAAATTAATTCTTCCTGCTATCACACTGGAAAAGTAGCTTCTTATGAGTAAACTCCCTTAGACAATCCAATTAATTGAGTTAGCCTTAATAAAGCTTATTGATACTAAGTTAGGATGAGCCCATCTTTCTTTGGTATCTCAGTATTCTCTCAAAGGGTATGTCACTCCACAATTGGCATAATTAAAGTAAGATACTCTGACCCCATACAACTCTGGGACCAGAGAGCTTTCTACTGTGCCACCTAGATGACCCTGAAACTTTGCCATGACTTTTACTATTGCCTGCTTGATGGGAATCCATTTTATTTCTAGTGTCTGCTTGATGGGAATCCATTTTATTTCCAGTTCTTTTCTATCACAATAGTGTGTCTATTGTTAGTGTTTTTGTTGTTGCTGCTATTATCTTATTAAGGATTCTTTGCTTTTGTCTTTGATATCTTTGGAGAATATGACATAATGATTCATGGTCCACTGATAACTATCCTTCTTATCATACCTTCATCATCTTGAGTGTTCCTTAATACCAATACTTGTCTCATTACCTCTTTATCTTATTTGCTTTCTTATTTCATAAGATCATAGATTTAGAGCTGAAAGGGTATCAAGCCTATCCCCCTCATTGGAGAGATGATGAAAGGAGACAAAGAAGCCACAGAAGTGGCCTTTAAAGCTAGAGAGTATCTGAGTCAGGATTTAAATCTAAGACTTTTTTTTACTCCAAATCAAAACCATCTTTGTATCCAGGAAAATGTCCACATTACATAATCTTCATTCCCTCAACATTTTTTATTTAGTTATTTGTAATGTTTAAGTTTCTCTGAACTTTTAATGCTGCAACAATTTGGCAGACAATTGAAAAGTAGATCTTCATATATAAACACTTGAAATGTAGAAACAGAAGTTTTCTGAGTAGGGAGATGGAAGAAAAATGTAGGGATAGTACTAGACTTGAGGGATATTGCTCATTTAGAAAATGTGATTTGAAGTTGGAAGGAATTGGAGCAGGTGATGAGGAAAAAGAAAAAATGACTTGGAAGGTATTTGGAAAACATAATAAGTAGTAAATGGAGAGTAGTAAGCTAGGAGCCAAGAGAGGAAAGATTTGTTTAGAAGAATGTGGAGAAAAATAATGATGAAAGCTACTGATAAGTGAGGAATAAATGAGAACTGAGAGGAAAAAATCACTCGCTTTGACATTGACATCACTACATAGATACAAAAATATGTGGAGCAGTTCTTTTTCTGGTAGAGAAAAAACTGAAAATTATGGAAATATCATCAATTAGGGAAAGGTTAAACATATTTGTAAATGAATTAACTACAAGAATGTTGGTCTAGAATTATCTCTTGGCAAAATTCTAAAACATATAATTAAAAAGGTATAATTGATGAACCCTTAAAAAAGGAAGCAATGTGCTAAGAAAAAGTCATGCTAAACTTAATTAACTTAGTCTTTCTTTTCCCATGGTTATTGAATTTTGGTAGTCTCTCTTGAGAAACTTTCTCACAATATTCTTAAGGGTAAGGAGAATGCTTCCTGGATAATTGTATAGTTTTCTCGATACAGAACTACTCAAATGACAAGAGAGAATGACAGTGATGGCTGACCATGGCAGGCCCTCAGCCCAGAGCAACACCTCTACTTAGACATGCCTCCTCTGGGCTCCCTTTTTCATGAGCCTATTCAAGCTGATTCCATCACACTGCTCAGCATAAGAGACATGTAAACAATACTTGGTGAAATGGATTGTTAATGATTAATGGGTATATGTAAATAAGAGTCACATAAGATAAGAAGCTATAGGTAAATGGTAATGTTCACCATTAAAAGGAACTTACATACAAGTATTATCAATTTAAAGTATTTCCTGAGCAGAACAATTAAGAGAACGGTTGAACTTCAAATCCTACCATATCAGAATGAATTGAAGAAATTGAAGAAAATGGCAGTGGTTGCTGGAGCAGAGAATAAACCAATTAAAAAGCATGTAGTGAACAATATGAAGTGATAGAAAGTATCTTGAGGCAGAGACACTTTTGTGTGTGTATATATGTGCATATATGAATGTGTGTAAGGATCTAAGTATATTTTTAACTGTATACCATGTATATATTTACATATCTATATGTGTATTGTGTAAATATATAATGCATGTTTATACAGATGTGTGCATACATACATGCTTGGACATAGACACCAATACGTGTGTGTATGTATACATATATAAAGAGGAAGAATCATTAGATGATATTTTCACTGATTTATTCTCTATTCCAGCATATATTGCTGCTTTTCCAGTTGATGTATATGTATACATACACACAGAGATACATTCAGACACACAAATACACACACACACACACACACACACACACACACATATATGCCAGCTAGATAATTCAATGGATAAAGCATTGGGTTTGTAGTTAGAAAGATCTAAATTCAAATACGATATTAGCTTTGTGATTCTGGACAAATAACTTAATCCTGTTTGCCTTAGTTTCCTCATGTGTAAAATGAACTATAGTTGGAAACAGCACATCACTCTAGTACTTTTGGCAAAAAAAAAAAAAAATCCCATGACAATATTATTCACAAGATCATGAAGATTCAGGCAAGATAGAATGGCTGAACAATAAATAAAATATATATGTGTATGTACACGCACACATATACATTTCTGGACCTCATGTATATGTACATGAATACATAAATGGATATATATACAAGACAGTCACTACCCTCAAAGAATAACATTTTTTTTAGAAGAGAGCACCTACAGGGGACTAGTGTCCCATGAGGAAGATAGAAATATCCTTTTTTAGAATAATAATGTTCATTTGATCATTGTTCTCAAAATTAGAATTGGAAAGGGGAAGGGAATGGTTCTCCTGTGGAAGCACAGGAAGCACAGCATGGAGATGTCAAAGAAGCAAGAACTCATTCCTGAGTCCAATTGAGATAAGGTCAAAGCTAACCAATCAGAGTCCAAGATCTTAGGAGGCAGAACCGAGTTAGCTGAGGAAGAGAGTAAGGATGGTTTAGAAAAGAACTAGTACTAATATAAACAAGTATATTAGTTTAAATAGGCAAATTAGAGAAAACTTTTGACACTTGAAACTTTCCAGGCACATACTGGACCATCTTGGAAGGCAATGAGTTCTCTAGCATACGGGTCTTCTCACAGAGACTGGATAATGGCTACTTAGAACTGCTGTAGATGTTTCATTTATGAGCTGGACTTCTATGATACTATCCTGTTCTAAAACTGAATGATTCTGTGACATGTGGTCCATATTATTAGTTCTCTCCTCATAAGAGACAGTCAGCATACTCTATTAACATTAAATAAAGTTAGTGATGAATCAAGAAAGAGACAATTTCCTCTTGATTTGTACCTGTGGAGTTCCCACATTCCCAGATGATGTGGGAAAGGCAATTAAATAGGAAGGAAAGCTCTGAAACTTCTTAATGGTGGATTCTGTGCAGCTTCCAGCTGCCAGCCATTGAAATTGGGGCAGACAACTTACTGTAAATTTCATGATTTTCCTAACATTACTTAACAGCAACTCAGTCACTATTAGTCCTTGGAAATCAGTGAAGTTATAGTTATCCAGTAAATGTAAGGAACTCACTTTAAATTGATGGCATCTCAAGGGAGAAAGGGGAGGGTTAATGTTGCCTGCCAGGAATCGCTCCATTGACATTTTGAGACTCAGGGGAGGTCAAAGAATAGGCCGCCATTCAGTGCCTCCCATGGATCTCCTAATGCAGCATATGCCCCTGCTGTCCTGTCATGTCACCTGCCAAAGATAAAAGCTCTCCCTTGTGCCTTTCCTCAGCCATATTCAGTGCTCTTTGAATTTCAGATGTGAGAAGAGACAAGCACAGCAGTGTATAATGACTATGAGGCTGAAAATGTTTCTGAAATTTCCATTATAACCATAGTGATTAGAAAAGCAGAGTGATGAAGAAAAGAAGGTCAGAGGAGTTGAAGGATGGTTTTTTCCCCCTTTCTTTCTTTCTTTCTTTCTTTTTTTTTTTTAAAGGAAATGAACATTGATGAAGTTTCCGCATTGAGCTTTGGGTTTTTTTTTTTGTTATTTGCTGACACTTTAGAGTGTTTTCAAATATCTTATTGGACAGGAAATTATTTGTTTATTGATTTAGGAAGAATTTCAGAATCAGCTGTCTGTGTGGTTTAACACCAGGCATTATCTAGAGTAAGATCCTATTCAACATCAGATTAGAAGAAAAGATAAAGAGAATGCTGTGTGCCATTATGGATGGTTCCAAGCTGATATATTCAAACAAGCCATCAATGTTGAAAAATGGGAACTAGAAGAAGGAAAAGATAGCTTTAATTCAGTCACTATAATGAGGAGGCTAAAAGGGCCCAGAAATTGTCATAAGTAGCACATGCTTTATCTCTTTGTGAGGCACAGAAACACAGCAAGCATAATTATTACTGATTTAGAATATAAACTGAGATTTAAATTTTGACATCTAAAAATTTTACAAAATTTCAAGGATTCAAAAAGATTTTCAAACTTTAATAATCACCTGAAAAATATTCAATCTCATTAATAATCAAAGAAATATTAAACAAACCAAATTGTCAGAAAAATACATTTAATGATTGCAAGTAGAATTGTAATCTGATAAAAATAATTTCATAGAGTAACCTGGCAAAACCAGTAAAAAGTTACAAAACTAACTGCACCTTTGATGCATTGATTTCATTTTATAGGAATATATATATACTAAAAGATTTCTAAGAGCTATCTATGAAAAAAAGTCTTCCTAATAGCATTATTTGTATTCTTTTAAAGAAGAAACATAAATGCTCATCTCTAGGAGAACAGACATTATTGTATAGAATTATTATAAACAAAATATAATTAAATTAAGATTTCCAAGTTGTCATAATATAAGGAAAATAAGTTCTAGTAGTAATGCAATATGAAATTTTTTAAAAATCTGAACTGAGTGGAAGACACAATATGACCATGTAATTTTTTCTTGACAAAGGAAAACCCCAATAGAATTCTGTCCAATAATACTCTGATTATCCATATCCCTAAGATAAAACAAGGAAGTTTATGATTTCCAAAGATATTAGTCAATGGTATAAAGGGGGTCTTATGATATTGTACCGATAGCACCAAATCCCAGATCTTTACAGGTCAGTTGGCTAGTCAGTAATAGAATTTAGATTTCCTTCTCAAAGAACCATAGTTATTCAAAGGAGATCTTTCTAATAATTCATACAGGGAAAAAATAAATGAATGAAGATGTCTATTTCTCAGACATGTAGTCCCAAGGTCAGTCCATTGACTTTGGATGTATGTACATATATCACAGATAAGTTTAGCACTTCTTACAAGAAAACTTTCTTAATTTCCCCAAGATTTTAGTGCATATCTGCACTCAAATACCTAACACATACCTTGTTTGTAGTTTTTCTTACTATTTTTACAGATTGTTTCCCAATACAATTAAAGTTCTTCAAGGGCAGGAAATGTTTCATTTTGCCCTCTGTATCCTTTACTGCCTATATATGGTGGTATATATGGTGATGTTCTGAGTTTGCTAAAAGGATCAATGACATTACAGGATGATGTCTGGACTCATGAGTTAATTGAATTTAGTAAAGGCAGAGGTGTACAAAGTCACTGGCTTCAGTCACTCTTCCAGAATCATTGAAGTCCAGTGGCAAGACAAAATTCAACACAGTTCAGGTAATAGTCTAGGATGCCTTGGATGAATTTAGCATCTTTACTGTCCATTTTTTAAGTGTTCCACAGCATCTGCTTTAGCCATCTTCATGGCCACTGGACCACATTGTTTTAATCCATCTATTCCTGGATGTGGATCCAGGAAGTCTCCACTTGCTTGGCTTAGACTTCCCCTTAAGTCACTGATAGGTCTGAGACCTGTTCATTACACTCAACCTAATTTCAGGATCTGCCAGGATGGTTTACCAGAGTGGAATGACTGCTGTATATTATAGCTCCTTAGCACCACAGATGAGAGGTGCTACAAACAGTCATTTCTTTAGTGCTTACCATATATACATATATGTGGTAATATGTATATATGGTAAGCACTAAAGAAATGACTGTTTGATTTCTAAATCTTGAATAGAACTGTAGATAGACAGTAAATAGACCCCAGAATTGGAGCCACTGTAAAAGGAAGTAAACAGATTGCAGTGCATTTGGAGAAAGCACACTGTGCTTTTAATGATGCTTCATATTGCCATAAATAGAATTCAGACGGGCATAACCTCTGCAACATATAGTCATAGGGAAGTTCGTGGGTCCCTGAAGTGTTAAGCAACTTGTCCAGTCATACAGACAGTATGTGTCAGAGGGAGAACTTCAACCTAAACTCTTCTTGACTCCAAGGCCAGGATTACAGGCTTGATAACCTGAAAATTCCTCACAATAAAGGTTACTTCATTTTTTTGTCTTTGTATCCCCTAAAATATAGTACAGTGATTGATATATAGTTGGGACTTATCAAATACTTATTCTTGGATGCCTTTATATTTATTAGCAGCATCTTCACTCAGTGAGCTGTTCTTTGAGTCAGAGAAGACCTGGGAAAAGTTCCAATCTTGGTTCTCACTGACTGGTTAAATTTATTTCCCTCCTGTTTGCCTCAACAAGGCATCAACATTTTGCATTCACATGTATAAGCATCCCCTACTCCTTCATGAGATCTTTTAATTAATTTATTAATTATTAATGTTACATAATTAATCAATATTTTAATTAATTAATTATGCAAAATTCTTTAGGAAATATTACTCTGGTAAAAAGGGATCCAGGGAAATGTGAGACCACTGGGCACCTGGGTCAGAAATATATGAAAGTTCTGGGAAAAGAATCAAGTAGAGAGAGATCTTCTGATACCTGAGTATTACAGGTCAACTTGCAAGTTCAATAGGAAAAAATAGAATCACAAAATTCAGTCTTATAAAGATCTTATCCCTTTGTCCAAACCATAACCAAAGAATATATTTGAAGAATGCTAATCATAAAACAACAAAGGGACCACCAAATGTAAAGAACCATCAAGAATCAACATGTTCCATGGAAGAAAAATGGAGTTGTGGCTGAAGTCGTGAAAAAAAAAAACAACAGGAAAACTAATCACCTGGAGAAGACTAAATAAATGAGTAGGGCAAATACAAGATATTTTTCTGCCATGCATAAGTCAAATGAGCATAATTTAGAAGGCATCTGTCAGTGGGTTATCTTGTTATCTAGGGGGAAAAGAAAAAATAGCAATGGCATTATTTAGTTAACATGATTCAAACTTTTTATAACTCATTTTTTAAATCAACTATCAAATCTCTTTTATAAAAATTCAAGTTTGTTCATTTAACCCAGATTATTATAGCATTCAGCTAATTGTCTCCCTGACTCAAATCTCTCCCTACTCCAGTTCATTCTAAATATTACTTTTTTAACTTTCTTCTAGCCCAAAGCTAACCATGAGATTCCACTACCCAATCCACTCCAATGGCTGTCTATCAACTTAGAATAACATATCAACTTCTCTGTTAAGCTTTTCAATTTTTTCACACTCTGACATCTAATGTCTTATCCTTCTAACGTCACACTGGACATTCTTCCCTCTTTCCCACTCAGTGGAACCTGGCAAACAGAAATGTGTCTTTGCAATGACCAATTCCCAGGCTTAGAACATACCCCTCTTTTTACTTCTATGAAACAGAATATCTCTTTTACTACTGGGTACCGAGTTCTGTGTGTTTGTGTGTGTGTGTGTGTGTGTGTGTGTGTGTGTGTGTGTGTACATATACATACACACACACATTTCCCAATTCTGAACTTCTTGAGAATAAGAACTATTCCTTTCTTTGTATTTGTATCTCCTGTACCTAGTAGAGTTTATGGCACACAGTGGGCACTTCATAAATGCTTTTTTAATGATTGATGAGAAAGATTCTTCTATCAATCCATATTGTTAGTTCCTCTGCACTTTTTAGTTTTAGAAAGCTTTCTGAAGTACAGGCATCAAACTCAACAGGTAGAACAAAATTTCAATGCAATTGAGAAATGTTCAACACCATAAAGAAAGATATAACAGATAATTTTAGTCATTTTCTAAGTCACTCTACAACCTTCAGGTATCTATTTCAATTTGAATTTGATAACACTGTTCTAGAAGTTGAGAAGATAAGTGATTTGATTAAGGTCATCCACTCAGTATGTCAGAGGGGAGACTAAAATTTTCCTAGTTCCAAGGCCAACTCTGTAATAATAACATGCTGCTTTTCTACTAATCTACTAATTTTCTTCCAAATATTCTTACTGAACTTGTTTTAGTTGTTAGAAATCATTTGTTTCTGAGTATTCATGAACGACTTCTTGAATAATATGCATTAGACTTTTCTGAGGTTTGGAAGTCTTGCTGACCTATAATTAAATGAATCATTGGTCTCGCTGTCTTTAACAATAGGGACAACATTATTTCATTTCCAGTCCTGAGTGAACTTTTTCATTCTCCATTTTGCAAAAGTCTTCAAAAATGTTCAGCAGTCATAGCTGTGCATTCTTTTAGTACCCTGTGATATTGACCATCAGGGACTAGTAATATGAATTTATAGAAGGCGGATAGATACTCTTTAAGTATCTCTTCATTTATCCCAGGATGAAATTCCAATATTAATTTTTTTCTTTGTTTTTCTGTCATTCTCAGCATAAAATTATTGATGAATGAGTGACATAATCAGACTATTAATTTTAAAAACTGGATCTAGAAATCCAGTATTGACATAGGAGGGAACTCCAGATAAAGAAGAAGGAAACAAGTATTGGATAAATATTTCTTCTATCTCAGACTCTGGTCTAAGTATTTTTACAAATATTATTCCATTTGATTCTAACAACAACCCTGGGAGGTAGGTGCTATTATTATTGTCATTTCATAGTTGAGGAAACTGAGGCAGATGGCAATTAAGTGCCTTGCCAGGTAACAAGGTTAGCATCTGAGGCTAGACTTACAACACGTCCACATTTCTATCCACTGTGCCATCTAGTTATCTCTAAAGCCTTTCAACAAATGCAGGTCAGAGCTTACTCTGAAACATACAGTCTTAGAGAATTTATTAGAGGACACTAAGAAATTAAGTGGTCTATCTGAGATCACAGAACAAATATGTGTCAGAGATTTAAAGTGAAATCAGGTCTTCCTGACTCTGAAGTCAGGTCTCCCATTATCACAGAATTTGAGAATTTAAAGAAACCTCAGAAATGATACAGAATACCATTTCCCCAAAAAAGATAATGCCTGTTGCTAGTTATTATACAAATAGTTTTTCAGTAATTCTCACATAGATTCAGGGCAATTCAATCACCAAAAAAAAAAAAAAACTATTAGAGGCTTAGGACCCAAGTTCAAATTTCACTTTGCTCCTTACTCTCTCTGAAATAGACATGTTACTTCTTTTCTATTAACATCAGCTTCCTCATTAACAAAATGGGAGGCTAGGATCAGATGACACTGAAAGTACCTTATAGTTCTAATATCTCATGAAACTTGAGTACAGTATATTTCCAAAGACTAAATCATGCTGTCCATAATGACACATTAAATAGAATGAAGTCAAGAAGAATAACAAGATGAAATGACAATAACCACATTTCAGAGATCATTACTCTGAGACAATTCATCCTCTTAAAATATCCAAATCTGCTAAATCAAAGTACCAATAAAGGGGAAATTCATTCATAACTCTAAGAGCACAAAATTTTTGAAATTGTGTTTGCACAATGTTCTGTAAACAAAACCAGAGAATATTATTTCCATTTAGACAGAATTCAGGTTAATCTAACAATGTTTCCCCATAATCATATTTTTAAAATGCTATTTTTGCATAAGAATAAAAATATCACCTGTAGAAATACTACAGTCCCCTCAAATCTTCACAGGATTAAAGTAAGTACAATTTAACAAAATTCACCTTCTTAGGTACCTACTAAATGCAATCACTCTCCTTAGACAGTACAAGGATTAAAATGATGAAAACTTTCAGTCCTTGCCCAAAAGGCTTTATCATTCTTGGGATCAGAAAAAAAAAAAAACATCAACAAGTAGCACAAAAACATATTCTGTACCTCTGAGAGGTATTATAGTCTAGTTTTCCCACCTAGTAAATAGTTCTTCTGGATGGACTTGTGCAATTAATCTGTTAATTCTATGCATCAAAAATACCAAGAAGTTGCCTTAAAATTTCAAAGGGCTTACATTCCTAGAGAATGCAATTTTGTCTGTTTTATCAATATCAATCTTCTATTCTCTGATCCAAATATAGTAACATCTCTCCTTGTGTGAGTCTGATATCACATAATTCTTGCTGTGCATTTATATAAACCCTCAATGGAAAACCTGTCTAAAATTCCAGAAGTCTTCTACTTAATGTTTCTGGAGAAGCAATTTATATATATAGTTATAGTTATAGTTATAGTTTTTAAAATATATATCATTATACTTACATAATGTGTGTGTGTGTGTGTGTGTGTGTGTGTATACACTTAGATCATCTTTTTCATTGCCAGTACAGACCATCATGTAGGGATGTATCAGGGATAAAAGATTCTAGAGCTCAATTAGTGCAAATTCCTTATTTTTCAGGTGACAAAAGGAATGGAGATTAAGGGATTTTTCCAAGGTGACAAAGGAAGTAAATGTCTGAGACAGGATTTGAATGTAAGTCCTTTGCTTTGGGTCTATTGCTTTTTCCCTTCATTTCTGTCCAAGCATGTCCTCAATTAAATCTTCTATCTTATGCTTGTTACTATTGATAGTTTGCTGAAGTGAGCCTCTGCCTAGCATGTATATTACCAATTTGTGAATTTTAATTCCTCCAGGATTATAGCTTTCTGGGTCATTTGGAGAGTACTGTTAAGGGAATGGGGTTTGGTAGAGACAAGACTTTGAAATAATTAACTACACTATCCAATTTTCTAAATAACATCCAGACATTTTATTTTCCTAATTAAACTTTGCCCCAGGTCATCATCTACTTATAGCAGTTAGACAAGGTCAGATAATGTAAATAAACATAGGCAAAAATAAACAGATAGATGGAGGCATATTACTATAGACAGAAGTATGCGTGCAAATAAACAAAAAAGTTAGAGATATATTAATATGAATAGAAATATAGATTTTGTTGAAAAAACTCAATTTGATATACTATAGCTGCAACTGTAGTTACAGAATCAAAGTAAGATGCAGATATAGATATAATGACTTAGAGACAGATGGAATAATTCAATAGATTTCCTACCCAGAAGCCTGAGGTAGAATTGCAACGACTTTTTCCATTGGGAATTGTTAAATTCACATTTTTCAAATAATTATAGAGTTCATGAATGGGACTTTGCAGTAATCTGGGCCTTGACACAATTAGAAAATTGCATCAATGAATATTTGGAGAGTCATTTGGAAAACTCTTTAAATTATTAATCAGTAGGGAAAGGTTCTACTTTCCTGGGTAAAGGATATCTTCCTTAACACCTGAGAATATCTTCATAGAGCATACCATATCTAATCCCATTTTGCATCTTGCCTAATGTCATTGATATCTATGGTTGTGTCTGTCCCAGAACCTACTATAATTTCTATATGTGCATGGTAGCAATGCTGCCATCGTTAAAGCATACTGCATGTCTTATTTATTAATCAGACAGTTTAGCAGAAGGAAACAAGGTAGATTGCACAGAATCCCTGATTTTGAATCGAAAACAGCCATGTGACCAGTCTCTAAAGCCTAGTTTGCTCATCTGTAAAATATGGACTAAGATGTTATATAGTTACTATGTAACCTGTGGCAGGTGAAAGATGAAGAGGAGACAAAGGTTCTAGTTGATGAGCATATCAATTTATTAAACAATACATGCCAATTATCTAACATATCAGGACCAGTCATCTTCCTCAACTTTGGCACTGAACGCAAAGATTTTTATACATTAAAAACAATAAATAAAAAAAGCCCAAGTAATCAAAAGGCAATTTTATTTAGTTTAGTCAATCTGATTTTAATTGGAGGAAAAATTAGGAACTTTCCAAATTGGGAGGGGAAGCATTAACAGGTACAATTCCCTGAATTCAGAAAAAGAAGCGTCCCATTCCCCTCAAGTATCCCCTCAAAGAACATGAAAACAAAATTCATTAATACGTATGGGGCTAGGTTTCAGATAAGACCTATGGGTTGCTTGAGATGTGTCATTGTGAAAAAACTTGCATCAATTTTTGTATCTGACTGAGTTTTCTGGTCAGCATTACCTACATCTTTAGTTAAGAGTAACTAAGTAGTTAGTAGGGGTAATCCAGCTTCCCAGCCACGCAGAGCTGGGCTGAAACAATATAATAAAATTTTCACACAATTAAAGTTTTCCACAAGAAAGAAATTGGAATAGATCCATGCATAACTGAATAGAAAGGAAACTGAGTTAGCTAAAGAATTGAATCATAAGATATAGTCAGTATGTTTCACTCAAGTCCTACTACTATTTGCAGCTCCCATCCCCTCAATTTCCTCAGAAGAGAGGCAGGCCATAAAATTTCTTGCAACCTTTCTTTCCTCAACTCTGAAATGAATTTAATTCTAGAATCTACCTCACAGAATTATAAGGATCAAATAAGATTTAGAATTGTATAAAGTGTCTTGTAAACTTTACAGCACTATATGAATTCAAGAATCATCTCACAGGACTGTTAGGCTCAAATGAATTAAATGCATACAAAGCACTGTGCACTTTAGAACTAAGTGAATTCAGTTATTAACTAGTAGGTGATCACTAAAGCTTTATCTATATGGTGCTGGCTGCTTACAGGCTCACAAGAACATAATAAAACCTTCTGTTGAGTTAAAATATTTGGGGGCTAGTGAGTATTCTGGGACTTAAATGATACATCTTGCTATGAAAGGTGAGAAGAATGGATGCTTAGACATTCAGAACAGAGAGAATAGTTGCTATGGCAGGCTAGGTACCCGAAGGGATAGAGGTTAACAGAGAGAAAATGAGCAATAAAAGGTATTATCAACCTGAAATGCCAGAAAAAGGGTGGTCTTTCATCCCTGATCTATTCAAAGCCCCATATTCTCTCCTGGGGGCATGAGATTTGTCATGTCAGATAAAATACTAGAGTCTAGCTTCATTATAACCCATGTTCAAAGAACTATTTACCAGTTAGCACTAACCCCAAACAAGCTTTTCTCCTTCTCTCTGACCCTCTCCTTTACAGTACCCATAGAAATCTTTAATATCTCCATTTCCCAGATGACACATCTGAGGCTCAGAAAGGTCAAATTAGATTCCAAGGGTCATCAAGCTGGGTACTCTTATCACCCCCACTTTATACTTGAGGAAACTAAGGAAAGCCGAGGTTAAATAATTTGTCCAGTAACTTGTTCAGAGTCTCACAGAGAGTAAGCGCCTGAGGCCATATTAGAATTTAAGACTTCCTAAGTACAGACCCAGTGCTTTATCTACAATACCAATGAACAAACATTTATTCTTTATTTCTCTGTGTAAGCTTCTGGAGATGAAAAAAACACAAATAAAAAATATGTATTCTCAAGGAATTGAAAAGAATTGGGCATTCATATGTCATGGTGGATAGAACACTTGATCTGTTATCAGGAGCTCAGCAACCTGAGTTCAAATCCAGGCTCAAAAATTTCCCCTTACTCATTGATTGGTTTGAGACCTGTTGGTTATTCTCAACTTGGTTTAGTACACCCTTCAAGACAGTTTATCAGGGTGTACCTACTGTGTATGTCACATCTCCTTGAAGCCACAGGTGAGACTCAAGTGAACCAGGTGTTCCCTGAACATCTCATATATACCAGAGATCTTAAGTAACAGAGGTGAGAAGGAAGAGTTTTATTAAGAGGGATAATGTCATTGAGGCTTATAGGTAAAAGATTAATTTCAACTTTTTGTGTAAGGATCCACTGCTTGAATAATTGACTTGATCATATAGTATGCATATGTGGGGAGGGGGACTGTAAATGGAAGCTAAAGTCAAATTTTAAATCTCTTAAAATACCAAGCTGAGGAATTCGCATCTTCTTCTAGAGTCACTGGTGATTCCTGAACAGTAATGTGTTGTTGTCACACTTTTGATTTAGGAATTTTATTTTGGTAGCTATTTAGAGAATGAGCTGGAGAGGGGAGAGACTAGAAATAAGGATTCTAATTAAGAGACTTGTTCCAGAGGGAGGTGATAAGGGTTGAGCTAAGGTAGTAGTCATTTGAGTAGAGAAAAGTGGACATATATTAGACTTCATCTGGCAGTAGGATTAGAATTTGATAACTCATTGTAGATGAAGCCTGAGGGAAACAGGAATTCAGAAGGAATTGTAGATGTTAAATCTGAATGGATAAGGAAGATAGTGGTATTCTGACAATGATAATAAATTTAAAATACCAATTGGATACTATAGACCTTGTTTGGTCTAATACCACCCAGGCAATTTGTGTGTCAATTTCTTTATCAATGTGAACATCTCTGGAAAGTATACTGCCAAGTTAAGTAAACTTCTCCACAACATTCAAAATTTCACCATTTACTATAACTTATGGTTTCACATATGGATGATGTGGTGCTGGCTGATGAAGGACCTGTATTTTCTTGGTGTTGTTAGGCCAGAATTAGCCCATGCAGCAGAGAATAGATCCATATTTAGTTGCATCTCTGCTTTGAGGGCTGCATTGAGTTCACATTCATCTGCAAACAAAAAGTTATTCACCAATACTTCCTCCATTTTTGGTTTTGACTTGTAGCCTTTTCAAATTGAAGAATTTATCATCAGTGGAGTAGCTGACTTTTTTAATTTTCAAAATATATGTATAGATAATTTTTTAACATTTAACATTGCAAAGCACTGTTCAGAAATTTTTTTCTCTCGCTTCCCCTTACCCCTTTCCCCTAGACAGCAAGTAATCTAATATATGTTGAAAAAAAGTTCAATATCTCTATACATATTTCTAAAATTGTCATGTTACACAAGAAAAATCAGAATAAAAACAGGAAAAAAAATGAGAAAGAAAACAAAATGCAAGCAAACAACAACAAAAAAGTAAAAATACAATGTTGTAATCCACACTCAGTCCCCACAGTCCTCTCTCTAGGTGCAGATGGCTCTCTACAGCCCAACACCATTGGAACTGTTCTGAATCACATCCCTCTTCAACAGAGCCACATCCATCAGAATTAATCATCCCATAATCTTGCTATTGCCATATGCAATGTTCTCCTAATTCTTCTCTTTTCACTCAGCCTCAGTTCGTGTAAGTCTCTCCAGGCCTCTCTTAAATCATCTTGCTGATAGTTTCTTATAGAACAATGATATTCCATAACTTATTCAGCCATTCTCCAGCTGATGAGCATCCACTTACTTTCCAGTTTCTTGCCACTACAACGAGGGCTGCCACAAACATTTCTGCACATGTGGGTCCCTTTCTCTCCTTTATGATCTCTTTAGGATACAGGCCCAGTTGAAACACTGCTAGGTCAAAGAGTATGCACAGTTTAATAGCCCTTTGGAAATAGTTCCAAATTGCTCTCCAGAATAGTTTAATCAGTTCACAACTCTGCCAACAATGTATTATTGTCCCAATTTTCCCACATCTCCTCCAACATTCATCATTATCTTTTTCTGTCATCTTAGCCAATTGGAGAGGTATGCAATATAACCTCAGAGTTGTCTTAATTTTAATTTCTCTGATCAATAGCGATTTAGAACATTTTTTCATGTGACTGTGACTGGTATATAAATGTAATATTATAAGAAATAATGAGCAGGTAGATTTCATAAAAATCTAAAAAGATTTACGTGATCTAATGTCATGTAAAGTGAAGAGAACCAGAACATTCTACACAGTAACAGCAACATTATGCAATGATCAATTTTGACAGACACCTCTTTTCAGTAATACAATTATTTATGACAATTCCAAAGACTCATGAAAAATGCTATCCACATCCTGAGAAAGAACATGCTATTTCCACTTTTTTTCTTTCTCATAGATTTTCCCTTTTGTCTTGAGTCTTCTGTTATAATATGACTTATATGGAAATATATTTAATATGATTGTACATATATAGCCTACATCAGATTGCTTGCCATGGTGGAGAGAGGGTAAGGGAGAGGGAAAAGACAAAAAAAGCTGGAACTCAAAATCTTATAAAAATGAAGGTTGAAAACTGTCTTTACATATAATTGTAAACAAGAAAATAGTTTTAAAAGTGGGAAAAAAAGGAATTTTGATATAATGCCATTTGGCATAATATGTCTAGTATTGATATTTGTTATCTATGATTCCTTTTAAAAATATTGTCTTTCTTTTAATTTCGTTCGCTTTTGATTTTGCTTTGAGATCTTTGATCATGATTGCTACTATTCTTTTTTTTTTTTAATATCAAGCTGAAGCACAACAGATTTTTAAAAACTATTGTATCTCTCTGCTTCAAGTGTGTTTTTTTATAAACATTATTGAATTCTGGTTTCTAATCCCTTCGGCTTCTGTCTAATAGGTGAGTCTATCCTACTCATTCACAATTATGATTGCTGTGATTACTATGTTTTTCTTTCTATTCTATTTCCTCTTCTTTATCCCCCCTTTCTCTCTCTGCCTCTCTCTGTGCTCATCTCTATCTCTCTTTATGTCTCTCTTTCTCTCTCTTCTCCTCTCCCTTCTCTTTCCTTCTACCTTCCTCCATCTCTGTTTCTGTCATCGTATCTCTCTGTATCTCTCTGTATCTCTATCTCAGTGTGTGTCTCTGTCTGGTTCTCTGTCTGTTCCTGTGTCTGTCTGTCTGTCTGTCTTTCTCTATTTCTATCTCTCTATTCCTCTCTCTATTTCTCCATCTCTCTCTGCCTTCTACCTCTCTGTGTGTATCTCTCTGTCTGTCTGTCTGTCTATTTCTTTCTCTGTCTTTCTCTCTCTGTCTCTTTGTCTCTTTCTGTCTCTGTCTTTCTCTGTGTCTCTCTGTCTGTCTATGTCTCTTCAAAAGTCTGCTTTGCTTTTGACCACTACTTTACTCAAAATGCTTTCCTTTCTATCACTCCCCTCTTCTTTTATTCCTTTTCCCTACTAATTCCTAGTTTGATGATTTATATTCCTATACTCAAATAAGTGTGGGACTTTTTTTTGGAACCAATTTCAATGAAAGTAAGGTTCAAGAATTGCTGTCAGTCACCCAATTTTCCACTCCTGTAAAAGCTCTGCATTTTGCATATTTTATGAGATAATTTTTTCTTCTTCCTCTCCCTTACTCTTTCTACAATGCATCCCTTTTTTCTCAACTCTTATATTTAAAAAATTCATCTCATCACAGTCAACTTATAATCATATCCTCTGATTATTTTTTTTGAATTTTCTTACTCCCCTAATAAATGATATATGCTACTCTTGAATCTTCTATTTGAATATGAAATTTTCTGTTCACTTCTGGTCTTTTCATCAGGAATACTTGAATTCCTCAGTTTCACTAAATGTCCATTTCCCCCTGAAGTATTGTACTTGGCTTTGTTGATTGTAGTTCTAACTTCTTTGCTTTCCACAGGATTGGTAACACTTAATGTACAGTTGCCCTAATTGTTGACATGGACTATGTATCATTTTCTGTCCCACACATTAAGAATTTAAAAAGTTATTTTATCTCTACTTCATAATATCTAAAATACATCTTATGAGAGCAGTATCTTTTTACTTATTTCTTTGTAGCAATATAGTTTCATCCTTTTAAATTAGATTATCTATAACCTCGTCTGCTTCTGAAAATAAAGGACCATTAAGTGGATACCTGGAGTTCTATATTCTACATTTCAACCCAACCAACTTACCCAGGAATTCCTGATTTCATTAGACCAAGTAGAATTCATCATTTTTCCTTGAGAAGCCAACACAGACTCAAAAGCATTAAGTAAATATGCACATATAAATCCAAAGATGGCAGAAAGGAAAAAAAGTTATTAAATATCTTATTCAATAGAGTCTATCATTCTTTGAAATTCTAGAAAATCAGAAAGTATTTATAATTGCCATGATTGTACTTCCTTTTGTTCAAAGAATTCAATTTCCTCTGACAGTAGCCCCTTTCTTTGCTATCCAACCTTTTCCAAAGACCATACAGTATTTGAAGGCTTCCAAGTTTAAAAAAAAATGAAGAAAGATGGTTTATTAAATAGATCTGTTTTCTCCATTCTCATCAATCAAAATGATGAGGAAAAAATGGCTAGAGTCCTAAGTGTGGCTCATTGCAATTTTTTTCTTTCATTGTGCTTTAGAGGTATCTATTACTTATGGCCCTCCCAGTGGGGAACTTGGGAAATGTGAAATATATTTATTTCATCATCCTTGGAGCTAAAAGTCAGCTAGAACAAATATAATATCATTGAGAAGCAATGAACCACCAAGACATAAAAATTCCTCTGCAGTTTTTTGTTCTTTTCATTAACCTACTAAAATAGAATTATTTGGGGCATATCGATTTAATTTTAAGGTGATTGAAAATGAAATAGATATATAACATTGTATTATGGGAGGGGGCATTGAAATTATTTGTTGTTGTGTTTTATGCCCCTGATTATGCCCCTGAAATTCCAGAATAGAAAAGCATTCTCCCCTAAAGGTTTGATCTAAGTTCAGTCAGATCTATGCTATAAATATAAATCAAAGAAATTATCTATTTGATTTTACCTTTGTAAGGTTCATCTTAATAGTCAGAATTCAGAATTCCCAGAGTCATATACTCTTTAACATACGAATGGCTGCTGCTACTAAGTTGGCTTGCCCATCAGAAATCAACAAAATGGATAATTTTGATCTGTTACAACTCATCTTTTGTTTCTAAGAAATCTCTGATTTGTGCTTAGACTATTTTTTTCATTTATATTCCTTACTACTATCCCATCCCTAATCAAGTGCCGCCCTCTTTACCCCTATATATATAGCATGTACATGTGTATGTATATATATAGTATGTACATGTATATGTATGTGTGTGAATGCATATATGTAAACGTATTCATATATATGTATATATCAATATCAATATATAGAAATATAGATACCTTGTATGTACACAGTTTTTTTATATTGTCTTTTCCACTGAAATTTAAGGTCAGTGAACATAGACAATGTGTTTTTGCCCTTTTTTTTTGCATGCCTAGAGCTTAACAGTGCCTGATACATATAAAACATTTGTGAAATGACTGACTCTTTTTAAAAAAAAATTTAAATAATTTATTGACAGAACCCATGCCTGGGTAATTTTTTTACAACATTATTCCTTGCATTCACTTCTATTCCGACTTTTCCCCTCCCTCCCTCCATTCCCTCCCCCAGATGGCAAGCAGTCCTATACATGTTAAATATGTCACAGTATATCCTAGGTACAATATATATGTGCAGAACCAAACAGTTCTCTTGTTGCACAGGAAGAATTGGATTCAGAAGGTAAAAATAACCCGGGGAAGAAAAACAAAAATACAAACAGTTTACATTTATTTCCCATTGTTCTTTCTTTGGGTGTAGCTGCTTCTGAATGACTGGCTCTTAAGATCTTGCAGGGAAGCAAGATCTGCCTGTCCCCCATTGTCTGGATTCTTCCTGATCCTCACCCCACCCAGTGGTGTGCAAAAACCAGACCAAGATATATATTGTCAAACATTGACACCCAAGGGACCCACTGCTTTTCCAAATGTCCATCTTGAAATCTTTGTAAGTGTTCATGTTGCTTACTATCCAGCAAAATTCACAATCAGTTTAGGCAAGGAAAAACAACTAGGGTCATTCACTAAAAACTACACACTAGAGTTTGTGTAGCTGATGGATTTAGCATAGTTTATAGTAGGTGGGAAAAGTGGGGAGGATATCAGAGACAAGTGGCATCTATAAGTGCTCTAAATCCACTTTGTTTTTCTCCTAATAATTTAATTCATGCATCCCAATGAATTTACTTACATATTTAGTTTTGGAGACCATGGCTTTTGATCACTCACTTATTGAGTCTCATCAATAATAAACTGTAAAATCGGTGGCACAATGGAGTCAGAAAGGCTTGGATTTAAGAAGATCTAAATTCAAAACCAGCCTCAAGCACTTACTAGATGTGTGACCCTGGGAATGTTACTTAACTCTGTTTCACTCATTTCATCATCTGTAAAATAAGCTGGAAAAGAAAATGTTAAAAAGTATTTTAGTATCTTTGCCAAAAATAAATAAATAAATGAATGAATTGAGTCAGTAAGTTTTAGACCTGATAGAAATAATTAAGTAATACCAATAAATTGTTCATGTTCTAGTGTGTCCAAAGAAAGAAAAGGTCGGGTTAAGTTGAACAAAAACACATAAGAAAAAGACTTTGGTTGCAGGGTCAGCCATGTCATACTTGCTTCTCAACCTTACCATTCCAAAACATTCACAACCCAGAACAGAGATGGTTAGTGAAATATATGTTTAATCATTTTATATCACTGGAGAAATGCTAGACTTTTTTATTTGTCTAGATTATGTCAAAATTAAAGTGTATACCTTAAGAAAAAAAGGGAGATTTGGGAGGAAATATAATGACTTTAGTTTTGGACATTTTAAGTTTAAATTGCATGTAGTGCATACAATTTGAGATACCCAGTAGGCGGTTGGAGACATAGCACTAGAGATAAGAAATAGGATAAGGCTGGATAACTAGATCTAAGATTTATTTCCACAGATACATTGATTGACTACATGGAGCATTTAGAATGTATGGGAGTGCATTGTACCAAGCAAACTAATCTAGAGAGATAGAAAAGTGTCCAGAAAAGGTGTTGGGAGAAACACCTAAAGTTATTGGCCTTGGTTTGAATAAATATCAGCAAAGAAGGTTGAGAGAAAATATAGAAAAGTAGGAAGCAAACCATAAATGATGAGGTCAAAAGCCAGACTACAGAGAGAAAGAGAGGAAAAGAAGGGGAGGTGTTTATTATAGATGATCTTCTCAAGAAGTTAAGCCAAAAAATAAGGAGCAATATAGGACTATTGCCAGCAGGGCTGCACAGATCAAATGAGAATTTTGAGAATGATGGATGTGTGGGCATGTTTATAGTCAGCAGGAAAGACCAAGTAGAAAGGTAGAGATTTCAGAGAGATCAGGAATGGTAGAAGGGAAAATCCACTAGAGAAGATAGGATGGAACAGAATCATATATTCATGTAGAGGGATTTGCCCTCAGAAACGGGATGACCTCCTCATTTAAGACAAAGGTAAAAGAAAATTATGGCAAAAGGCATGTGTATAATGAAGTCGTGAGGGGATAAAATGGGGCTCTTGGAAATGGCCTCAATTTTTTAATGAACAGTGATACAAACTAGTAACTATGAGAGTGGGGGAAGGGGGAGAGAGGAAGGGAGAGTCATGGATGGCTTCAGGAAGAAGGAGAATTTTTGGTAAAGTTACTGTAGTGATTGGGATGGATAATTGATTAGGAATACATAAAAGAATTACCTTGCCATAGTAAGGACCGAGTTTGGATTGTTATTTGAATTTATAGTGGATCCAGTCAATATAGTTTATTGATTTTCTCCAGCTTTATTCAGCAGATAAATGGAAGAAAATGCAACAGATAGTGAGAGTAATTTAAAACTGGGACATGTTAAGTCAAAGTAGGTTAAGGAAGAAGGTCATCCAGAGAAGATATTGCTGAGTTCAACTGGGCAATTAAAGGATCAAGATGGAAAAAGGAGGAAAGGGAAGACAGTGTACTATGATGAAGTGATTAAAAGTTTTTTTTTTAAAGAGTGAAGGGATTGGAAATCATGGTAATGTTGAAGAAAAGGTTTAGAGATCATAAGGCAAAAAGAAAAATATATTGCCAAGATATCATACTTAGATGAAAGAATTTGGAGATTTATGAAAATAGAAGTGGAGTCCTTTGGGGTAGTGTCAAGATAAGGAAATTAATTAAAAGTATCTATGATAGAAGAATTATTAGAACTGGAAGATTGGGGTTTTCAGAGGAATAGATAGTTATATATATATATTTATATTTATCTATCTATATTTGTCTACATACACACACACACACACACACACACACACATATATACATCTGTGAACCAATCAATGAGAACATTGAAAAGGGCAGAAAAGTATACTGAAGATTGGCAAAAGAAAAACAAACAATAAAAAGCTACTAGAATCTTGTAATTATATGGATTGACTGAACTTCAAAAGAAGTTATTGAGTAATGGCACTGGAAGAAACACCTAGAAGTAGTCGGGAGGAAGGAAGATTACAACTGGCCTCCTCTCTGGCCAGTTAGTGAAAGTTAACAGGGATGTGGAGAGGGAAGTGCAAAGTGGTATAAGTAAAAGTACAACCAAGTCAGCAAAGAGTAGCCAGGGATTCCATGTAGTCAGGAAGAAGGCAAGTCTCAGTGAATGCGAATAGATGGAAATCAACATGAATAATTTAAAGATGAAAGCAAATGTGTTACCTAAACAACAGACATTCCAGAAGGCACCTTGGAATGGGTAGGCAGATGTATGTGCTAAGGGCAGAGGAAGTTTGGTATCTTTGTCAATTCAAGTAGAATCCATACTAGAGGATGAACAACTTTGAAATATTTCAGAGGTTCCATTTTATAATCCATCTGAGTACTCTCTTTAATAATATGGATCACTCATTCACATCTGAAAACTCATGTGATTTCCCTCCATCTCAGGCTAATATTTAGATACATTAAAGTTTAATATGCAACAAAATGACTAGGGAACAATTCTTGCAGTCAGGAAAACCCACTGTTTCCTCATTTGACACCTACTAGGTATATAACCTTGGACAAGTAACTGAATATCTGTTTCCTACTTATATATGTTGTTAGAGCTTTCTAAGTTCAATGCACATCCATGTAAGAATTAAATCACAAGTTTAGATGATTTCCAATAAAAGAGAAGGAAAAAAAATTAGGGAGGAAGAAAGGTGATAGGAAGGAAAGAAAGTGGTAGGAAGGAAAGGAAGTAATGAAGGAAAGAAAGAAGGAAAGAAAATAGAGAGAAAGGATAAAAAAGAAATTAGGATAAAAGAATAAAAAAAGAAAGGGAGGGAGGGAGAGATGAAGGAAAAAAAGTTAGCTGTCTGGCAAGTATCATTTTTAAAGGCTGGGATGGTGATTGTTGTCATAGCAATTGTGGTGGTAGAGATAATGCTCATCTTGTCCAAAAAATTGGGACCATATGAACCACAGCATACCAATGCTGCCCTTGTACTTTTCTTAGCAGAGATACTGAAATGGTTTGCTAGTTCCTCCTCCATGTAATTAAGTCAAACAGAGGTTATATTTGCCAGGGTCACACAATTTATATGTTTCTGAGGCTGGATTTGAATTTACATCTTCAGGCTCAGAACTCTATCTCCTCTGCCATCTGGCTTGCTATATACATTTTATTTTCATCATCTACTGTAACAGTAGTAATGTTACTGTAATTAAAAATAACTTTCAAAACCATTGACCTGCAGATGGGTTGATGACATTAGATGAAAAGGAATGACTTTTCTCTTTTGCACAGCCTAGTTTGAACAGAAACATTTGTATTAAAAAATTGACATATGACCATATTCTTGATTTTGCCCATAATGATGGCATCAGAATTGGACAGGACCATAGAGGTCAGATAGTCCAACTCATTGCTTAACAAATAACCATACCCTATAATATAAACTCTGTGTGATTATAAAGAACTTATCTTTCTCATTAGGCAGGCTTTTCCACTTTATATACAGTTCTGAGCATTAAAGACCATATCTTTTTTTTTTAATCTCTTCTAGCTAGAAGTCAATGCTTAAATTGAGGTAAAATGTGCATCCCTGTAAACTTTATCATACTCATCTTAATTTGTTTGAGCTTTGAAGAACAAATTTTCACTTTCTTAGTTCTTAAAAATAACAAAATCTCCCAGCTTCCCTGTTGTTTGTTATGAATGTGCACAGGAACATTTATAGTTTATGAACTGGTACAAATATTGGTGTTCGCAGCAGCAGCAGCAGCAGCAGCAGCAGTAGCAGCAATTATCATCATTGTCATAGCCATCAACCTAGTTGTAGCTGTAGCAATAGTAATGGTGGTAGTTGCAGCAACAGTAATAACTATAATTATAACATTTTATATGGTGCTTTAAGGTTTAAAAAGTACTTTAGAAATATTATCTCTTATGGATTGATTGTTTAAACCAACTTTCCAAACTGTATTCATTCCACTGACTACTATCCCCTGGGGAGGTGATAGATTCATTCTGACAACGCTGCCACCATTCAAAACAGGAGTATGGAATTGCCTTCACAGCCAACACAAGCCACGTGTGACAGTCACACTGTTTTATGCTACACTATATGTGAGAAATAATGTTTTGATTGTATTATGTGATAATAAAAAGAATATTGCACCCAAAGCCAGTCCTGAACTGTGAGAGAGAGTGGTGGATTGGCCAAAGTGCCTGATTTAAAATCAAAGTTTTTTTAAACATTTATTTAATAAAGTGAGCAAAGTTCACTAAACCTCAATTCCTTCATCTTTACGTTAGGAAGAAGAGCACCTGTTTACTTATCTCACAAGATTGTTATGTGACCCAAATAAAATAATTTAAATATAAATTTCTATATGATTCAAATGAGATAATTTTAATATAAACGGCTTTGTATATATGAAAAGTACAATTAATTGACAAAACTTGCATCTAGTATTGGAGACAGCTAGAGATGGTACGGTAGATAAAGTTCTAGATGTGGAGGAATAATTTGGGTTCAAATCCAAGATCAGAAGTTTATTAACTCTATGACTCTGGCAAGTCACATAATCTCTGTTCAACTTAATCCCCTGGAAGAGCAATTAACAAATCATCCCCATATCTTTGTCAAGAAAATCTCATGGACAACACTGGTGTGCTATGGTCCATGAAGTCCCAAAGAGTTGGATACAATTGAACATGAAGAGCAATACCTCTACCACACACTGCTGCTCTATACAACTACTATGACAATCACCACCTTGATCTTTAAAAATGATACTTGCCAGGCAGGTAAGAAGAACAATAAATAGAGTCCTGGACATTAGAAAACCCCGAGTTCAAATCTGAACTCAAATGATTACTAATTTATGTGATGCCTCCAAACTGATAACAATTCACTTATGACTATTCAGACAAATAACTAGCCCTTTAAGATACCTGAGTTAAATAGCATCAATTATATCATCAAATCAGATTTGCAATTGACAGATTCCCATCCCTTACCATATTATTGATGAGTCTCAGGGTGGCATTTTTCAAATTAGGAGAGTATTTTATAAATGAAGGAAGTGTATCTCAGGAGAGAGCTGAAATCATATCCCTGACTCCAAATCCAGAGCTCAATCCACAGTATCACCTATAAGTAGACACTAAGATCCTTTATTAGATATTAGTTGTTAAAGGAACACATATTTATTTTGTGTAAGTTCTACATGCATGTACCTCATTTGTCTTTAGTTATATAAAGGTAAACGCTAAAGATCATCCTATCTCTAAATCCTATGAAATTTAAGAAAAACTGGATATTTGCTGTCAGTGCTATGCAATTGGATGAGAAGGGGTCTATTCATCCTTGTTCATCACCTAACTGAATGTGCTAGACATTTGTATTATCTACCAGTCCCTTGAAATCCCTGAACTATTAAGGTCATTGAAGACCCAGGTGAAAACTGGTAATTCTGATTTCTCTTTTTCTTTTCTCATCATACTCTTAAGCAGCCATTTGTCTCTCTGTGTCTGTTGGTTTATCTCTCTCCTTTCTGTCTCTAGCTCTCTTTCTTTATGTCTCTCTCTTCTTCCACATCTTACCTTTCTTTCCCCCCACAATGAGAACTCTTTCTGTTGTTCTTAGCATTCATTACATAGAAGTTCATTTGTTTTTTTTTTTGTGTGTCTCCTATCTGACTATATGTACTCTGCCCCTCCTCAGTTATCAGACATTATTTTCATATTCTATACATTTAAGTAGGAAAAGACAGAGACTGAGAGTAAAAGGGTAAGGAAAAATTAAGAGGGGAGAGAGAGAGAGAAAGAGAGAGAGAGAGAGAAAAGAGAGAGAGAGAGAGAGAGAATTAATTACTTGTTCTCATTTAAATTGCATGTGCTCATGTAATCTGAATTTGTATGTGAGTAATTTGTAACTCATGGAAGTGACTTTTCTTTTCTCTTATAGAATTTTTAGATCACAGAATTCTACATGTCTTTTTTTTCTGAATTCTTTGAAAATGTTATCAGTCAATTGATATATTTTATTAATGAGAGAAATCATCAGGGAAAGATTAATCCTCATTGAAACAGAAAGAAAGAGGGCAATCTAAAAACCAAGTCTGTTCCTTGTGAGATATTCGTAATAAGAGATGTGACCAATATGGAAATTTGTTTTCCTATGTTACAATAATAAAAACCCAAATTTGAATGAGTCTGCTAAGAATGCAAAATGGGTTTTTGTGTGTTTTTTCCCCTTTCTGAACTCAAAATCCTTTCTAAAAGCTTAATTCACCATGCCCTGCCCTTCTCAGAACTTTTCTCATTTTCCAAGCTGATACTGGTGCCAACTATGGTTTTTAGTGAACTGAACAGAATTCCTGCTGAGTCAGCTACTCCTTCTGAGTTATTGGTCCATAAAAAAAATACAGTCTTCCCAGATCTATGGTGAATATTGTATTGGGGCAGCCTTTTTTCTCCTTATCTATCACACATTCTAAGATGGAAGGATCATTTCCTGCTAAGTTCCCATATCGTCTATTTCAGCTATGGGTTTCTTTTTATCAGGCAGAATCAAGTACCCTCTACTAATTTCCTCCTGGCAACTCAATAATTTATCAGTTGCTCAGGTTTTTTTTTTTTTTTTTTTTTTTACCAGAGGGAACTTCAGTAGTTATCTAGATAATTGAAGTCACCTATCTTTTTTATTGCCTTTTTCTCTATCAGGTTTGTGATCTCTTTCCTCAACTCATCATTCTAGTACTTCTGCTGACTAGTTGCTCTGCAACATGCTTTCAGAACAGAATCACTTCTGTTCTTTCTTCCATTTATCTTTGTCCAGATACTCTTCATTATGTTTCCTTATTCTGCTTTGTGAATTTCACTGTGTAATTGTATAATGATATTCAATGCTATTCCATCACCCCTTTAATCTATTCCCCTCTTGCTCAATAAAGTATGACACCAGCTCTATTCAGAAATCGCATCCCACTAGTTCTTACTAGTTCTTAATGACAAAATTCTTTTCCTTTTGTTAAGAAGCTTAGTTTCCCTTAATACCCCTTGACTAAATATTTTTTCATAAATATCTCAAGCCTAAATTTTACTAGAACTCTGTCAGGGGTTCTCTCAAGTGATATTCTTTTTTTCATATATGATACCTAAGTTATTTGTGTGGTCCTACACAAGTCATTTATCCTTTTAGCATCCTATAAAATTATTTGCTAAAGAGATCCACATTGTTTTTTGTTTTGTTTGTTAGTTTTATCTCAGAGACCTAAGTGGAAGAAGTCACAGATCTTGCTCCCTATCCTCCTCAAAAAAAATTCATAGCTGCTATTATCTGCAGTATCAAATTTACTAACTTACAAAGTTACCATGGAGCTCTTACCATAGTTCTTACATATTTTCAGTAAAAAGCCCTGTTGCTAAGATCTGTAAGTTTCCAGACACATATAACTAATTTAATATGCATATATATAAGCATATGATATGATCAAATATTATTTCATAATTCTTTAAAAATTTATATTTATGTAAGATTAATAATATATAATTATTAATAAAATAGCATGTTTGTATAATTTTAAAATAAGTAAATATATACATATTGAGAAAGGTTTAAATAATTGTAGGAAGAGATATGTACATGATAAAAAGTTTAAAGATCACTGCTCTAGTCAAATCTTTAAGACTAAATTACCAAGAGTGTTTATAAAACTGCACCTGTCCTTTCATTGCTATAAAGAATTGGGGATAAGTAAAGTATAGATTCACTCTACTAATATGGGTTGGCATTTTTTTTAATCTTATAGTACAGGAGAATTGACTGGCACAGTGGTTCTATTTTTTTTTAACCACATGCTATTATTGCTATAAGTGTCTGCATATAAGTATATAAATAAACTCAAAATATATACATATAATATACACATAGGTATATGTGTGCATATATACATACTTAATTTGAAATAGTTGCCTTGGTATGTATTTTTACTTGAATAAAATTTTTATTAAACATAAAATAGTTGAAAAATAAAAAGATTTTTTGGAAAATAATTCTTTATTAGCTAAAAAAACCTGAAAAAACTGGAAAGCAGTGTGGTAGAAATTGAACAGAAATCAATATCTTACACCATTTACCAAGATAAAGTCAAATTGGATACATGACGTAGATATGATGATTTTACATGAAAATTG
Organism: Antechinus flavipes; assembly: GCF_016432865.1. Classification (NCBI taxonomy): domain Eukaryota; kingdom Metazoa; phylum Chordata; class Mammalia; order Dasyuromorphia; family Dasyuridae; genus Antechinus; species Antechinus flavipes. The sequence continues at coordinate 219,044,078 of NC_067403.1, read as the reverse complement.
GAACATATTACCAATTAAACTTACAGAGAGCCTAAGAATGTATGAATAAACAAGAGTCAGAAAGCAAAGTTAGGTATAATATAATTTCAATTACATTAAATTTTAAAGGTTTTATGCAAATAAAAGAAATATATCCAAAATCAGAAGGAAAGCAAAAAATTGGAGAAGTTTTGAGGATAATTTCTCAGATAAAGGTCTCATATATAAAATATGAAGAACTTTATCAAATCTATAATAATATGAGCTACTCTCCAATTGAAAAAATGGTCATAAGATATGAATAGGCAGTTTTCCAATGAGGAGAAAAACAATTTATAATTGCTTTTTTAAATGCTCTAAATCACTATTATTTCGAGAAATTCACATTAAACCAACTTTGAAATAACATTTTATACTTACCAGATTTACTAAAATTAGTGAAGGGGAAAGCAACAAATTGTGGAGCAGAAGTGGAAAAATTGGAACACAAATTGGTGGAATTGTGAACTGATTCAATCATTTTAGAGAGCTATCTGGAATTATGCCCAATGAGTTATTAAATTACCTATATCATTTGACCCAGAAATATTATCACTAGATCTATTTCCAAAAATAATTAGGGAAAAGGCAAAGAACCTCTTTATTGCAAAATATTTATAGCAGCTCTTTTGTTGTAGTCATTTCCAGGACAGGGTGGGGAAAGGGTAAAAAAGGAGAAAAAATAAATATATATGATTATTTTGTTGTGTATATTTGAAAGAAATAGTAGGTTGTTTATTGATTTGCAATTTTATATACATTCTTATTTTTGTGGTATTATGTTATAGAAATGCTTGTTTATTTCATAACTTAGATAATAATCTCCATAATTAAGATAAATATCATATGCAATATAAATAATGCACAATATAAAATATAGAGAATATAAAATTTTAAAGAGTGAAACATGAAATAATATTGTTCCTAGAGTCAATAAGGAGCCACTGGAATTGAGTGAGTAGAGTGACATGTTCATATCTGTGCTTTAGGAAAATCTCATTGGCATCTGGATAAAGAATGGGAGTAGAGGAAGACCTGAAAAAGGGAAAATGATTAGTAGGTTTTGGGATCACTTTAGCCAAAAGACAATGAGAACATCAAACATGGTGGTATCTGTATAAGAGAAGAGCAAAGCTATTGAAAAAAAAATCAAGAGAAACTAATTGACAGTTGATTGGCTATATGAGAAAAAGTGAAGAATTGAAAATAACACCATGTTTTTTCAATATGGGTGACTGGAAGAATGGTGTTGCCAGTGACTGAAAGGAAATTTGTATAAATTTTAGGTTTCAGGGGGACAGATAATGTTATAATATTTATAATTCCAATCACAATTCACACAAGGACTAATCATCCTTGCTAATTCATTCTGTTCCTCCAAAAATGAAAAGAGTAATAGGACTCCTATTCCATAGTTTTATTTATAAGGAGTGTCTGCCTTTGGCACAAAGTAATGGGGGTAGGGAAGAAAGGTGAGATTGGGATTTTTCCTAGTAGCTGTCCTGAGTGGTGACATTTTGTTAAAGAAGAGAAGTTGAAATCTTGCACAACACAGGGAGGAAACAAAATAATTAAGTGGAGGAGTTGAAGAATTAGCACAGCTGGGGCTCAAGCTCAAGTCATTGTTCTTTTGAGGATGTCACACTACTTACATATATCTCTTAAAATCCCTAGCCAAAGCTCTAGTAAAGAAAAGAAAAAACAAAATGGAGGACTTAGTGTCAGGAAGACCTGAGTTGAAATCAGCCAGCAGATACTTATGAGCTATTTGATCCTATGGGAATTAGTTAACCCTTTTTGCCTCAGCCACTCTAGTATCTTTACTAAAAAACAAAACAAAACAAAATATGGTCACAAAAAGTCAGACCCAAATGAAAATAATTGAACAACAATAGATGTCTTTTTTTTTTTAATAATAGCTTTTTATTTTCAAAATATATGCAAAGATAATTTTCAACATCCACCCTGGAAAAACTTTGTGTCCCAAATTCCTTTCCCTCTTCTCTCCTATCCCCTCTCCTAAAAATCCAATATGTTAAACATGTACAATTCTTTCACATATATCTCCACATTCATCATGCTGCACAAGAAAAATCACATCAAAAAGGAAAAAAAAGCACAAGAAAACAAAAAGCAAGCAAACAACAACAAAAATGGTGAAAATACTATGTTGTGATCCATATTCAGTTCCCACAGTCCCCTCTCTGGATGCAGATGGCTCTCTCCATTACAAGACTACTGGAATTGGCCTGAATCATGTCATTGTTGAAATTAGTCCAGCAGAATTGATCACTGCATAATCTTGTTGCTGTTGTGCAGTATGTGTTTTTGTAATGTGAGCCCCTCATTAGATTGTATGTTCCTTGAAGTCAGGGACTGTATTTTTTCTCTTTGTATCCCCATTGCTTAGCATACTGCTTAACACCCACTAGTTACTTAATGGGTGTTTATTGACTGACTTATTTTCCCCAAAACACTATGTAATCCTACAAAGTACGGATTATTTTCTTTTTGTCCCTTTTGACACTGGTAGCCAACTCAGTGTCTTATATACAGTTGTGACTTTATAAGTATGTGAGTAAATGAATGAAGAAGGTTTCTTGAGTATTCTTAAGAAGTACACTGTGCACTGCTTTCTATGATATGATGAAGTGATCTGCACAGAGGACTTTTTGAGCAAAGGAAGGTCTGCTTGTCCCTTCCTTGTTTATCCATACTTGACATGACACTACTATAATGTCAACTATATACAAAAATGAGATACATATTATCTTTTTCATTAAGGGGCTTAAAGTTGTTTTTAGTAAAATATCTTCATATGATCCTTCATGCATAAATCAAGGATATCCCAAACATCTTTTGGTTTCTTTGAGCTAGCAATGAAACTGCTTGGTTCAAAAAAAAAAAAAGACTGACCCATCAAATGAAGAAGTCTTGCTAGTTCTTATATGACAAATTATTGTTTCCTTTTGGGGGATGGAATTAAAAGAATTTTGCAAGTTAGTATTGAATCATTGATTGGGGACAGTCAGACAAGAGACTGGCAACTAAGAAAAGGGAAGATAGAATCCCTATCATATTGGTACATGTGCTCACGAACAAACAATGAGAATATCATCAAGCTGAAACTTTTTAACTGAGCCCTTGGATAATACAACATAAGACTTAGCTTTAAAAATTTTTAAAGAACTAGAGAACCATGTGCCATTTTCAAGGAACAAAGGAAAAAAAGGGAAAATCTCTTCTTTAAGCTAAGCTGAGTGACTGGAACTCAAGACAGATAAGAAATGGCTGTGAGGAGCCATAGGAAAGTATCATCAGACCAATCCCTAAGGCTGGAGAATGAATGATTCTATTATGTGTGTGATTCAAGAAACAGAAAAGAATATTTACAACCACATCTCTGCTATCAGTGTAGACATTTCACCTCTAAATCAGGGAATAACTCAGAACTATTACCTCTCAGGAATCTTACAGTCCCTCAATTTGTAAAGATCTAGTCAAGGAATCATATATGCTGGTAGTTACTAGTTTTTGTTATCCTTAAACAATTGATCATTGTTCTCTCCTCATAATTCTACATTCCCATTAATAAAAATTCATCTAAAGTTCCACCAGTTTTATCCTGAAAAATCTGAGACAAAGTGGATTATTGTTTAGTCATTTTAGTCATATCTAACTCTTTTTGACCTCATTTCAGGGTTTCTTGACAGACTCTAGTATGGTCTGCCTTTTCCTTTTCCAGCTCATTTTACAGATAAGGGAACTGAGGCAAACAAGATTAAGTGACTTGCCCAGAGTCACACAGCTACTAAATATCTCAGACTAAATTTGTATTCAGGAAGATGAGTCTTCTGGAATTAAGGTCTAACACTATATCTACTGCCCCACTCTAGGTAACTACACATTAAAGATAACATCATTATAACCTCTCCCACACCTGCTGGAACATAGGCTACATCTCATAAATGCTCCTGAGGGTCAGTAAATCGTATTTCTTGAATCAATCCTTCCCTGAAAATGAATTTTCATTGTTCATCCATCTCTCATCTGTGAAATTCTCACAGTATTTTCTGAGAGGGAATGCTATGGAACCAGATGTGCATTCTACTCTACCCTTGGATAAAGGAATGTTTGCTAAATTATTGCACTTTTAAAAGAATCTGAGCTTTTGGATCTCCATTTGCCAGCTACCCCATTCCATCTACTCTGCTGGGGGTAATTAAGAGGCTTAACTTCTTTCTGTGAATATTTTTAAGAGCAGTTTTCTTACAACATCTTTGTATATAACTTCATTAGTCTAGGAAACCAGATGAGATGTCAGAAGCCAATTTTCCTCCTTTTGTATTTATACCCAGAAAAGCAACTTTCAAAGAGGAACAAATTATTTTTAAAATGGTAGGTTATGAAGCCCAAACTTCTAAGTAAGAGTTTCTTTGGTTGGGATCCATTTGTAAGATGAATAGACTTCTCTTTTCTAAAATAACGATGCCCCAACAATTAAGTGAGGTGTTTGTCTGCATAGTTGAATGTTGTTCAATTCACTCATCTTTCTCATTTGTCAATCTGTACTTTTAGCAAGTATTAGTGCTTTTTTATTTCTATTTTTTTTCAGCAGAATCCTAACTGCAGCAATTAGTGTTCTAAAGATAAGTGCTTTAGTGTCCCCAGGAGAAGCAGAGCCATATAATGTTAATTTGTTTGTCTTGATATTGTACAGCTTTTCCTTAATTAAGTAGCTAAGGCAAGGTTCAATGAAACGTACATAAAATGTTCCTGTATATCGTTATCTCCCATGTGTGATCAAGCTAAATCCCATCTATGAATCTTAACAGGGCAGCAGGATGGTGTAATGGATAGAAAGCTTGGACTAGAGTCAGGAAATCTCAACTTCAATCTATCTTCAGGCACTTAAACCTGTGTGATCCTAGGCAAGTCACTTAACCTTGATTATCTCAGTTTTTGCTTCTGTAAAATGAGCAAGAAAAGGAAATAGCAAACCACTTCATTATCTTTGCCCCCCCACACCCAAAAATGGGGTCACATAGAGTCAGGCATGACTGTGAGTGACTGAACAACCACAATCGATGAATCTTAGGAAAAAATTCAGTTCATAAATTAGAGATTTTGCTCATGTATAATTATTCCAGCTCACAAAACATTATTCTTATTTGCTGCATTTCTATTAGTGTGACATAATTTATTTTGTCATTAAATAAAACTCTTTCTGGAAATCATTTTCTATTTGGCTTGCAATGAAGACAATGAACTACTCATTGTAGCAAAAATTAGCTTAGTTCTTTGACTACAATCTTAACATGGATATATGAGAACAATTTTCCATTGTCACTAAATGTTTAACGGTTTAATTTTGTAGTGCTTTAATTATACTAGGTGTCACTTACTAGTAGAATAGATTCTTTTCATTTCAGCCACCTGAGAACTCATAAGAAAAACCTTCACAAAGAGTGCTGGTAGAAACTCTAAAACCAATTCCCTATCTGTTTCCTTGAGTACATTCCAAATCTGCAATACAATTCTGTGGTCCAAAGCCTTCATGGTCTTTTAAATTACTAGGAGAAGCCCTGTGAGTCATTTTGGCAATAGCCCTCACCTAAGAAAGCTTTGACCTGGAAATCACTGGATCTCTGTCTTTGGACTCCAGGATCCAGTGATAGGTAAAGATTAAAACTTAAAGAAGCTTCCTACATTCTAGGTGTGGCTTTCTTGTTAAGTTTCATGGGGTTTTTATTTAATCTATGTGCTCAATAATATTTACAAAATAACTTGAAAAAAAGCAGCAGTCATCTTGAAAGTGTGAGATAAAGCTTAGAAACTAATGAGCAATGGGATCCTCCTATATGCTCCCTTATCACAATATCTCTGGGTCACAGATAAGAAAAATACAAAAAAAAAGGTGGGGAGGGATTGAATTAAATAAACTAAAAGCCTTCTTTAATGGTAAATGGTAAAATTTTATGCCTCTATGAATTTATGGAATTTATCTTTGTGGAATTTTATGCCTAAAAATGTTATCCATTTGTATTTTGGTTTGTTTCTCTGAATTAAAGACTACAGCACCAAACCATTAGCGGGTAACTAAGTGGTGCAGCGGATAGAGTGGCAAGCCTGTAGTCAGGAAGATGAGTCCTCCTGGATTCAAATCTGGCCTCAGATACTTACTAGTTGTTTGAACCTGGACAGATCAATTAACCCTGTTTACCCAAGTTTCCACATCTGTAAAATGAGCTGAAGAGGGAAGTGGCAAATCACTCCAGTATTTCTGCCAAGAAAATGTCAAATGGGGTCACAAAGAGTTGGATACACCTGGAAACTACTGAACACCAAAAACTATTCAAATAAATACAACAACATCCTTTTGCTTTCACTTGCTATACTTTGAGTTTTGTGTGCTTCAATTGTACTGTCAATGAAATGCAATTTTCAAGGTCATTTAATGCAAGCATTTCTTCTAGGCTTAAAAATATTCATATCTTTTGCTTTGAGCAAAATACTCACTGTGAAGCTTAAATCATTTGAAGCATTGGAATCTGTCACAACTTTCATCAAAAATGACAATTGCTATCGTAGTTGAGATACCTGACTTCGCATCTGGTTTCTCCTAGTGACCAAGTGGTAAAACTTTTGGTAATGCTTTTCCTCTCTCTGGATCTGAGTTTCCCGTTATATAGTGAGGTGATTTCTAAAATACTGTCTAGATCTAACCATCTATACCTTTGCTATGAGCCAATAACAACTAATTTTATTTTTGATCCCTGTCCTTAGGAACAGTATAAATGAAATCAACACATAAAATCTAGGGAATACCATTGGTCCTTCTTTTCTTAAAGTAATTTCTGCCTTAAGTAAATATTCACAAATAAACATGTACTTCAAAGATAGATGACTATTTCACATCTAAATCAGAACAAAAAATGATTATTTTGAAGATCTTTTACAAATTTTTAAATCCCCAAAGTTCAGTTTCCATATGTACTTGCCTATGAATTGGCAGCAGGGGAATACAAAGTCTCTAAAGAAAGGAAGATAATATTCCTTTAGGCTTTTTGTGCAAAGCCGTCTAATCTGTGATAACAGGTGGGCTGATGATTGATATGTGTAAAACTAAGGAAAAATGGCTAGGATTATAGAACATAGAATCAAAAGAGCTATTAGAGCTCATTTAAAGCAGGAGTTTTTGTCCTTTTGTATCATATCTTCCTTTTCCAATCTGCTGAAGTCTATGGATCCTTTCACAGAATAATATTTGAAATACATAAATCAAAAAATATGATAATAAAGGAAAGAAATTATATTTAAAATAAATGTATGAAAACATTTTTAAAACACAATTCATAAGCCCTAGGTATAATACATTAAGTTAATTTAACATTTAGAAAAACTGAGGCCCAGAGATAAGAATCCTCAAAAGTTTTATAGGTTAAGAAAGAGTGAGTTTAAATTCAGGACTTTTGAGTTAAAAATCTAGTTTTATTTCTACTATAACATGTTGGCTTTTGATAGTTTTCAAACAATTGTAGCACAAAATGAAATAAAAATAATTCCAGGAGGCAGCTAGGTGGCACAATGGATAGAGTACCAGCTTTGCTGTCAGGAGGACTCAGACACTTGACACTTACTAGTTGTGTGACCTTAGGTAAGGCACCTAATCCTTATTACCTTGCACAAAAATAAGAATAATAATCCCCAACATTGATAAATCATCTTAGAATAGACAAAATGTTGTTTTTTTAAATTTAATTATCTAAATTTTCCATCCTCACAAATATTATTGGTTCAATACTAGGGTAAGCCCTATGTTCAAATAAGAAGTCAGATACTCACAAGCTTGGATTCCTAGGCAGCTCAGTTAATCCTGTTTATACCTATTCCCTCATCTATAATATGATTTGGAGAAGAAAATGTCACACATTCCAGTGTTTTTGCTAAGAAAATTCCCAAGAAAGAGGTCACAAAGAGTCAAGTATGGCAGAAAATGCCTGGACAACAACAAAACGAGTATTATTTTATTAGTATTTTAGATCTGAGGAAATTGAAGTCATAAGAAACTTATTTTTTCCTCCCTGAGGCAATTGGAGTTAAGTGACTTGCCCAGGGTCACACAGACAGGAAGTGTTAAGTGTCTGAGGCCACATTTGAACAGGAAATTTTGAAGTTTATTAATTTTGAGCTCTTATTTCCTTATATTTACCTTGACTTTTTATACTCTTTCTGCATTATGGGTGTCAGTTCTGGACAACATGCATTAGGAAAGGTATTAATGAGCTAACTACATCCAGAAGAAGTCTACCAGAGTGGTAATGGAACTTTGAAATTAGAATGTGTGAAAAAAAAATCTAAAGGAAAGAAAGATGCTAATCTAAAGATGAGAAAAGTTGGTAGAGATGTGACAACAATTTTCAAGTATTTTATGGTCAATAAAGTGGAAATAGTTGTGCTTAACTTCAAAGACAAAACTCAAAAGCAATGGGTGGAGACTGAAAAGAAGCCAATTTGGACTCAATACAAGTACAAACTTCTAAATAACTTGTGCTGTCTTAAGAAGTATTGACTTACTCATCACTGAAATTCTCCATGATGAGATTAGAGAATTAGTTGTAACATATGATATCAAAGGGATTTCTTCTAGAAACAGTAGTTCACTAGGGAATAGAGAATGAAAACTTCCTGTGGACAGGAATTATGTTTTGTATTAGCTTATTCCATCTCTAGCATGGAACCTATGACAAAGAATATGCTTGATGCCTATTGGTTAATTGACTGATAACCTTTTGAAATTCTACTGATTCTGAAACATGATGATTTGTAAATAAAATATCGTCAGAGTTCAAAAGAGGGTATACTTCCACCCAGGTCTTATTGTCACTTCATATTAAATAATGACAAATAAATTACAATGATAAAATATCATTCCCATGCCAAATGTGTCAAAAAAAAAAAAATGCGCAGGACCAAGCAGTAAAGGCTGGATTAGGGAAAGAAGGTTCCCACTGATCATTTAGTATCCAGTAAGGAATATTGGTTAGTATTAAATATCAAAGGGCTAAACATTCTTCAGTCCATAAAGAACACATGCCTCTTTGGTAGCCTTTCCAAGAACAATTTTTTTTCTTTTTTATATATATATAAACATTCATCTTTGAAAAACCTTGTGTTCCAAATTTCTTTTACCTCCCTTTCCCCCCACCTCCTGTCTTAGATAGCAAGAAATCCAATAGATGTTAAACATGTACAATTCTTATGTGTGTGTGCTTATGTATTTCCACAATTATCATGTTGAACAAGAAAAATCACATCAAAAAGGAAAAAGAAATTAAGAAAGAAAACAAAAACCAAGCAAACAACAACAAAAAAGTGAAAATACTAAATTATGATCCACACTCAGTCTGCATAGTCCCCTCTCTGGGTGCAGATGGTTCTATCACAAGTCTATTGGAATTGGTCTGAATAAACTCATTGTTGAAAAGAACCATGTCTATCAGAATTGATCATCATACAATTTTACTGTTGCTATGTACTATGTTCTCTTGGTTCTGCTCACTTCACTTAGCTTCAGTTCTTGTAAGTCTCTCCAGGACTTCCTAAAATCATTCTGCTGATTATCCTCTCAAAAAAATGATATTCCATAACATTCATATACCATAACTTATTCAGCCATTCTCCAACTGATGGGCACCCACTCCATTTCTAGTTTCTTGCCACTACAAAGAGGGCTTCTACAAACATTTTTGCACATGTGGGTCTTTTTCCCTTTTTTATGATCTCTTTGGGATATGGGCTCAGTAGAGACATTTGTGGATCAAAGTGTTCCAAGAATATTCTTAGGAGGGGAGAGGAAAGTATAGAGAAAATGTAAGTAGGTTCACAAATCAGTTTCTTCTCAATAACAATGTAGGACACTTAGCCAACCTGATCTTAGGATCAAATGAGATATTTGTAAAAAGTTTATAATAGAGCCTAGAACATAGTAGATGTGTCATAAGTGCTTGTTGCCTTTTAGTCTTTAGAATGGAAACTACAGAATTATGTTGTATTCTTCACGTTAAAGAAAGTTCCATGTATTTAAGATAGAGAGCGTGATTTACGAGAAAGAGAACTGGATTTTAAATTGGAAGATCTGGATTCAAGATCTGTGTGACTACAGATAAGTCATTTAATTCATCAAGACTTATTAATCTCTTCTTAGACTTGTCACCATCCTCTTGCTTTGTTGATCACCTCAGGCTGCCTGGATGTATTTGGGCCACTTAACTGCTCATGCTACTTGCATGAGAAGAGATTCATCAATTCCTTGTACTGAGGTGGAGAATCTGTTAAGGGACAGGTCAATTCTCCAAGAGCTCCCACGGCTGTAGATCATACAACTAAAGGAATTGCAGGGCAGCCTTTGCACATGTTGTTTTATTTTTACTTTTCTGCTCACCTTTGTCCAGAAATACTTCAAGTTATCAATGTCCTTCCTAAAATATGGTACTCAAAAATAAAGACAATAGTCTGCATATAATAGAGTAAATGCCGATACCACCAACCATAAGGCCATGAAGAAGAAGGGCTATTTTAGAAGGGAAGTTGATATCAGCATGTTGAGTTTGTGGCAACTATGTAACTTCTAGATAGAGACACCCCAAAGGCAGGGAAATTAGGACCTGACATCAAGAGAAAATACAGGGTAGCAACAGAGCTGTGGGAGTCATCTGCACAAAAATAAAACATAAGAGATGATGGGCAGTAGGAAGTATTGTTAAAACATATATATATATATATATATAAAACAGATGGATAGTTCATATTGGATTATCAGTGGTAGAAGAAAGCATGATATGAAAAGACGATAAAATACGCAATCCCAAAATGTGACTCTGAAGAGGAGAAAGATGATCTTGGATGATACATTGTCCTCTCCTAAATGATCTTAAATAAATCACTGAAATTCTCAAAATTCATGTATAAAATTGAAATAATATATTTTCTATCGGCCTCAAAGAATCATCATAGGAATTCAAGGATTTTGCAGCCTTTGAAAGAATTTTATAAATGTGAGGAATTATTTTTATTGAGACAAAGCATAAAAATAAAGTTATTGAGATAGAATGCTGCCCATTATTTCATTTAATAACTCTGCTTAGAAGTACTTCCAAAAGGGAATATATTTCTTAACATATTAGACTTTTAGGGCACAAATTTATTGCAAAAGGTTAAAAAGAATGTCTTCAACACATGCTATTAAAACTATTCAGTAGGAAAAACAGAATGTTTGCTTCAGCTTTGCTAACTCCAGATTTTCATCATTTCTTCTTGATTACTGCAAAACTTTGTGGTAGAATTGCTGGCACATCTGTCCTGCCCATTCATGCAGGATCTCTAATGGTTTCGGAATTTGCAGGGCCCAGTGGATAATGCAAATGCCTAGCACCTTCAGGCAGATGGTGAACAAAACTAAATGGAGCCCTTGTCTTCCAGTTGCAAAGAACTGCAAATAAAAAGTCAATTATTCAAGAGTTCCAAGGTATGAAAAGACAGAAAGGCCTTAAAAGCCATTTAGTTAGAATTACAACTTCAGAAGATAAATAGGATGTTACCCTGAGCACTAGAACGTAGATGTTACACAAATTTAACATGTGCTCCTTTAGATACTAATCCCTAATTACTAATCAGGATCTTTCTGGTTAGTTTTCAAGAATACCAAATTGAAACAGATAAGAAATGATATACCATAATAAGAGCATACATTTCCTACTCAGCTGAATTTCTTTAATTACTTGATGAGAGGAGTAATTAGAGTACAAGGCTTAAAATAAGAAAGACCTGAGTTCAAATTCCACTTGTGATGCAATACCTAAGTGATCCTGGACAAGTCACTTAATCTCTCTGCCACATTCTCATTTGTAAAATGAAGGGGTTAGACTCCATAACCTTCAAAATTACTTCCATGTCTAAAATTGTAAAGTTATAACATCAATAACACAGTATGATAGAAGGAATAGTGTATGATGAGGCTAATTTGCTGATCTAGTTGATGCTACTTGACCCAGAAGCCCATTGTCATCTATGGCCCTGCTGCTAATCATATTTCTCAATTTATATACAGAAAAAACCCATTTCTATGACAATTTTGTAAGCATTTGGCATAAGTTACTCTGAATTTCCCTGATATTGATTCCTAGAGATATGTAAATATTTTCTTCAATTGGAAAAAGTAAATTGATTTGTATTCTATATTACTAGAAAGTTGAACTGTTTTTTCTGTATATAGGCAACCAGGGAGAAAAAACAAGATGGTTTCCAACCTAAGCATTACAGTAAATACTTCCTAGAAACAGTCACAAAGATTCAATCTGCTGTTAATTAAGTCTGGATTTCACCTAGATACATAATTCTTTTTAAAATCTAGTTTTTAATTTTCCTATCACCGTCTTTGCATCTGAAAGCCAGAAAATACCTGGGGATTTCATAATCAAAACTATACAATATTTTAGTAGGAGAGTAAGTCAGTTGCTTGGAGATAGGCAGTGAATGGTGATTAACATGGGACTTCATTGTGGAGCAATGAGCATTCGGGATGTTTCTTTTGGCTGAGATGTTGAATCATCTTTTGTTTCTCTTCTTTGTTCTAACCATTTATGTTTTACCTTTTGTAGGTAAAGAAGATAGAGATCATTCTCCTTGGTAAAGACAATAGAAAGAAATAGGGACCAAATAATTCTGTCTTCATTTATCTATTACTATTATTTTCACCATATTAAGGAGTGATACCAAATATTCCTGATCCCCTTCCTTCTATATATCATATTTGTATATGTAATATATACTACATAGTATATGTACTACATAGTATATACTAATATAATATGGTACAAGTGAAAAAGCATTAAGTCTCAAATCCAAAGCTTGGATTTGTCCAATTATGTAGTCTTCTTTAATCGAGTCACTTGAACCTCTGAGAGCAGTCTTCTTTGTCAGAAAGCAAATATGAGACAATTATACTGACAATACTATATTCAAAGGGTCATTGTGAGAATCAAGTAATATATTATATATGAAACATTTTGGGAACTATAAGCCCCTATTTTAAGAAATGTCATTCCTATGATTTTATAGGACAAGTTTTGTTTCTAATAGCAAACAACAAAAGCAACAAAACTATTTTTATACAGAAAAAACAGTTTAACTTTCTAGTAATATAGAGTACAAATCAATTTACTTTTTCCAATTGAAGAAAATATTTACATATCTCTAGGAGTCAATATCAGGGAAATTCAGGGTAACATGCCAAATGCTTACAAAATTGTCATAGAAATGGGTTTTTGCTGCCAGCAGCTGCAGAATGCAAAACTGCAGTCAGCTTAGTTTCTGATTTTGTAAAATCAATATAGCATCATAACCAAAGAGGGAGAACCCAAATGGAATAAATCAGTTAGCAATGACAGTTCCACATGGTATAATGGAGTAGAGTCGCATAGTGAGAATACCTGTCAGAAGGTAGATTCAACACAAATCTCTCTCAGTCAGGAGAATTTGGAGGTGAGTCATGACCTCCCATGTCAGTAATCTATGAGATGAACCTAGGTGCAGTGGTATGCTGGAGCCAGCTCATACTAGCTGCCAAAAGTAGATTTGTTAAATATTCAGTGTGAGTTGTCATATAGAGAATGATATTTATTGTTGGATTCATATACATATATAATTTATAATGTATTGTTGGAAATGATTTATTTATTATGATTTATTGTTGAAAATGATTTATTGTCGTGTTGAGTATCTCATTTTAGGAATGTGATAGAGAAAATATTAACAATACAGATTCAACTTAACAGTGTTTCCTGAGGCATTTTCTTTTCTTTTCTGAGATATGTTTATTTAATATTTACACTCACCCTCCATCCCAATAGATTTACACTACCTCCCTTTTCTGACATTAAAAATTGGCAGAAAATAATAGAAGAGGAAAATGAATTTGAATGAATGCGTAAAAAGATTCTGATTTTTTTTTATTGTTATTTAGTTGTTTCAATCTTGCCTGACTCTTCATTAACCCATTTGGGGGAATTTTTTGGCAAAGATACTGGGATAACTTGCTATTCCCTTTTCCATCTTATTTTACAGATGAAGAAACTAAGGAAATCAGTGACTTGTCCAAAGTCACACAGCTAGTACGTGGCTGAGGTCAGATCTGAACCCAGGAATATGAGTCTTATAGACTCCAAGACTGGCACTCTATCTACTTTACCACCTGCGTACCCTTGATAGAGATTTAGAGGTATTAAAATAGAAGCTATTATAACATTTTACTGGATGAATTTCATTTCTTTATTATAAGCAGGTGCAAAGAAGATTGGATTGATTACATTGAAGTTCATTATTGTTTATAAGAAATCATTTTTTAAAAATATAAAAAAAAACCTTTAGGCATTCCTAGCTTATATATTGAAATTAATTGCAATGAAGTCATTGTCCAGCTCAAACCTCTCCTCTTTTTTTGCCAACTTTGCTACTGGTTTTGCAGAACTTTGCTTCAGTCCTGGAATATCGATTCTGTCTCCAGCTTCATGGGCTATTGTTTCTTTGCTTTAGCCAGTTAATATATGCTTTGCGTCTAGTCCTAGTGGCCTTTGAGTTGAAAGCCTCCTATTGATTTCTTTTTTCTCTGGCTCTTCACAAGCTAGGTATCAGTTTTTTCACTGTATACTATCTACTTTTCAGAATGTGTGGAACTTACCTCCAGGAAGCTGGTTTCCTGGTATCAGACTGGAGAGAATGCAGATGGTTCTTTACATGACTTTGATTCCCTCAAACTCAGGATTCACAGGGAATAGAGGAGAGAAGAGTAGATATGTATTAACTTATTCCCACAATGATGTTTCATAGTTTGAACTGAGGTTTATGGATGTTGAACTAAACTCTAGATAGGGGCAAACATGCTTCATAAGCTTAAAGGAACACACTAAGTTTGGGATATTTTATTTAAAAATGTGTATGCACACACATATAGCCATATATATGGCTAAATAATCTGTGGTACATAAAAATAATGAAATATTACTGCTTATGAAACCAATGATAAAATAAGAAGAAAAACAACACACATAATTTTGACTTCAACATAAATGGAAAGAACAAGAAAATCATTGAATGTTTTAAAATTGTAACAATTGAATTTGACTTGAAGAAAGGAGATAAAGCATATCCTTTTTTTTTTTTTTTTGCAGAAATGGAAGATTATGGACCACATTTCATATGTGGTCACATTCGTTGATATATTAGTTATTTTTTTTCTGTACTACTTTAAACTTTTTCTAATTCTTTATTATAAGTGACAAATCAACAACAATCAAAGGCTATAGTAATCTAGTATTTGATAAGCCCCCAAACTCTAGCTTCTGAAATAAGATCTAACTATTTGATGAAAATTGCTGGGAAAACTGGAAAATAATGCCAGAAACTCAGCTAAATCTACCTTTCACATTCCACATCAAAATAAGGTCAAAATGAGTACATAATTTGGGCATAAAAGATGGTACCATAAACACATTAGGGAGGAATTTATGAAAAAAGAACTAAAGAAAATTATGAAAGGCAAAAATTGACAACTTCAATTACATTAAATTAAAAAGTTTTTTTTTTTCCCACAAACAAAACCAACAGAAAAAATATTTAAAGGGAAGTAAAAAGTTAGGGGGGAAATGTTACAGCCAGTGTTTCTGATAAAGATCTCATTTCTAAAATATAAAAAGAACTGTGTCAAATTTATAAGAATACAAGTCATTCTCCAATTGATAAATGATCAAAGGATATGAACTGACAATTTTCAGATGATAAAATTAAAGTCATCTATAGTTATAAGAAAGAAATACTCCAAATCACTATTGATTAAAGAAATGCTAATTAAAACAACTGAAGTATTACCTCATAACTTATATTGGCTAAGATGTCAGGAAAAGATAATGACAAAAGTTGGAGGGGATGTTGGAAAACTGGAACACTAATTCATTGTTGGTACAGCTGTGAAATGACCCGATCATTCTTTATTATTATTATTAAAGCTTTTTATTTACAAAACATATGCATGGGTAATTTTTCAACATTGACCTTTGCAAAGTCTTCTGTCCCAAATTATCCCCTCCTTCCCTCCACCCCTTCCCCTAGATGGCAGGTAGTCCAATACATGTTAAATGTGTTAAAATATATGTTAAATCCAATATATGGCTACATATTGATATAGTTATCTTGCTGCACAAGAAAAAATCAGATCTAGAAAGAAAAAAAATCTGAGAAGGAAAATAAAATGCATGCAAACATCAACAGAAAGTGTGAAAATGCTATGTTGGATCCAAACATTCTTAAGAGCAATAGAGAACTATGTCAAAAGGGTTATCAAAACTTAGCATTCACTTTGACCCAGAAGTGCCATTACTGGCTCTGTATCCCAAGGAAATCATAAGAGAAGGGAGAAGGATCTACATGTGCAAAAATATTTGTAGTAGCTCTTTTTGTGGTAGTAAAGAACTGGAAAATAAATAGCCATCAATTAGAGAATGGCTGAATAATTTGAGGTATATGAAGGTAATCGACTATTATTATTCTATAAAAATTAACAAGCTGATTGTAGAAAGGCTTGTAAAGATTTATAAGAACTGATGCTGAGTAAAACAAACAGAATCAGGAATACATTGTATACAATAAAAGCAAGAATGTGCAATGATCACCTAGGAAAGACTTGATTCTTCTCAGTGATTCAGTGATCCAAGGCTATCCCAAAAGATTTTAGAAAGAAAATGGCATCTGCATCTAGAAAAACTATGGAGAATGAATGTAAATCAACACATGCTATGTTCACTTCTTTTTTTCTGTTTTTTCCCTTTAACATGGTTTTTCTCTTCTGATTTTTCTCTCCCCTCATGATTCATAAAGCAATATGTATTAAAAAATAAATAAAGAAGAACATGAGAAATAAAAAAAATAAAAGTAAATAATGAATCATTGAAAAGGGAAGCTGAAATAACATTTGAGAAATAAGGTAATGTAAAACCAAAATAGATAGAAGACAGAGAAATTGATAGAGCTATGTTTCAGGAACGTGCCAAAGTGGGATGGAGGGGAGTCCTTGTTTCACTAAAAAGGACCTTCCATCCTCAGAGGTAGAAGAAAATTTAGAATTCATTTAGTCCAATCATGAATTCACAGATGAAGATGTAGACTCAGACAGATGATGATACTTGTTTGAAGTATAATAATTAGTATTAGAGCTAGGACTAGAAACAGTATCTCTTGTGATCCAGTCAACTTCTTTCCTCCACTCTGTACTACTAGAGAAAAGGACATAATAAGGACTATTTAAAAGTGAAAAATCTGGGAGTCAGGCTATTCTCTTTATGGCTGCCTAACTTGATGTAGCAAAATGTGCCCTATTTCAAGAATCCCTGAATTTGAAGTAGTAGATTTCCACTAATAATCCTGTACTTGCTAAATTATTCCTACTATCTTTGAAACTTTTCTTCTAGATCTTGCCCAAGATCTTATCAATCCCCAAAGTTCAAAATCTCATAGCAACATATTTTAATTTGCAAAGGTTGCAAAGAATCTGGGTTTTAATTTTAAAAGTTGAGAACTACAATATCTGAGATCTTTTTTTAAAATATATTTTATTTTATTTTATAATAACTTTATATTGACAGAATCCATGCCAGAGTAATTTTTTTTTTTACAACATTATCCCTTGCACTCTCTTCTGTTCCGATTTTTCCCCTCCCTTCCTCTTATCCCCTCCCCTAGATGGCAAGCAGTTCTATATATGTTAGATATGTTGCCTTATATCCTAGATACAATAGATGTTTGCAGAACCGAACTGTTCTCTTGTTGCACAAGTAGAATTGGATTCATAAGGTAAAAATAACCCGGGAAGAAAAACAAAAATGCAAATAGTTCACATTCATTTCCCAAATATCTGAGATCTTACTACACCCAGGGAAAAATACATATTCAAATACTGCAACATGATCGTTCATGATGAATGCCAAAAGAAGTGTTTAAAAAATGTAGGTACTATAGGATTTCAAATGTGAAAAAGAAAGATATGAGCTAGGGTTGCCAGAACATTTCATAAAACTTATAGAATCATAGAATTTTACATTTCCTAACAGAAAGGTCCTCAAAGTCAGCCACACTAACTTAAAAAAAAAACAAACAAACAAACAAACATAAAAGGACTGTCCCATATTGCTGTCTCAATAATTACAGAGAAAAATCAATCAGAGAAATGAACTAGGCCTAAAGACCTTAATTTTTTTTTCAAACAATCAATCAAGGACTTGAAAGACATTTAATCAAGTGAAATTATTCCACACAGCAAATGTGGTATTA
Organism: Antechinus flavipes; assembly: GCF_016432865.1. Lineage (NCBI taxonomy): Eukaryota > Metazoa > Chordata > Mammalia > Dasyuromorphia > Dasyuridae > Antechinus > Antechinus flavipes. Next base: position 219,025,682 of record NC_067403.1, on the reverse strand, counting down.
TTGGATAGAGAGGTTCAGCTTCATACTGTATTTTTTGTTTCTTTGTTTTTTTCCACAAAAGAGCAGACAAGTTAGGAACACAGGGGTGTGAAGATCTGGCAAGAGAGAGAATGTATTTGAATGCCAAGAAATAAATTAATCAACAGCACAGGTCTGAAAGATAACCAAAAAAAGTTTCATTGTAGCAAAGGAGAGAGAGAGAGAGAGAGAGAGAGAGAGAGAGAGTCATCAACCATACAGGCATCTTGTAGCAAGAGCATGGGGTAAAAGCCAAGAATTTTATTAGCTTCCTCTCAGGGATAAAGAAAAGATCCAAGAAAAAGTTTGGTAATTGCCTAATTTCCTTTCCCTGTGTCTAACTATTAAAAGACACCATAAAATATGTTGTTCTCTTCATCACCAAAATATTTCTGTTAAGCTGAATTTGCCTCAATCACAGAGGCTCAGAATTAGATAGAAATAAATGTATATTGAATTTGAATAAAATATTAAAACACAATTTCTAATTAGCTCCTCAATATTTAATCTCAAGCTACATTATGACCAAGTTGCCTTCAATTCCACTGACGAATGCAATTATTATCAAAATATGAATATGTCTTCCCAGATCCCTTATTATTCCTTGTTTCTTTGTTTCAGTTGTTTCCTTGTTATCAGTTCCATGATAAACTCATGACTACTTTCTCCCTGTTAATTTTCATGAAATTTAACTCAATTCACAATTAAAATAAGTTAATTTGTACAATAGCTAAAATGGAATCATCTTAGGCACCCAGGACTTACAGGACAAGTTTAATTCTCTCTGGAAAAATTGTAGCACATACACATCACCCACAGGGAACTGTGAGCTTTAATTCAGAATTCTGGTAACTACAGAGGAACAAATTAATTGTTGGTGTTAATTTGTTGTAATAATAGACCTCGAAAGTCCATTCTTATATAAAGAAAAAAATTATAGGTCTGTTAAACCTGCTTTCTGATAATGGCACAACGGGAACACAAATGTCATTCCATATAATCCCTTGCTCAGCAGGTTGATTATAATTAACACTTTATTCATTTTATCTCCAATATGCTAAAAATTTGTGACTTAATTCATGTGAATGCTTACTTCAAAAATGCCAGGGATAATCACTATATGAATTAGTATAGGAATTCACCTGGGGTCCATGAATTTCAAATATATACATATATTAAATTAACATATATGACATTATATTAAACTTTTAATAAGAGAAAGTAATTCAGAAAACTACATTTCTTAAAATTATTTATTAATGAATTTGTTGATAAATTAAATATATAACATTTAATACACATATATGTGCAATATATATGTATACATAAAACTATATTTCAACATAATTAGTTTCTTTTGTAAATCTATGTATTTTGATGGTCACTGATAAATGTTTTAGTTTGGTATAAAAGATCATTGCTCTATGACTAGCTCCATATTCCCCAAACTCCTGATGAGCTCATTCCTAAATTAATCCTTAGATGGACAGAACCAGTGGGAGTTGGAAAAGATCTCAGCAACTATCTAATCTAGCACATACCCAAATCCCCACTATAACATATCTTGCATCTGTTTGAAGAACTCTTCAAGCTGTTTCAAGGAGAGGCAGCTTAGCATTTCTTGAAATGAATATTCCTGTGGTCTGGATAGTCCCTAATAATAGCTGTTCTTTGCTGTTCTTTTCTTTTCTTCTTCTTTTCTTTTTTTCTCCTTTTCTTTTCTTTTCTTTTCTTTTCTTTTCTTTTCTTTTCTTTTCTTTTCTTTTCTTTTCTTTTCTTTTCTTTTCTTTTCTTTTCTTTTCTCTTCTCTTCTCTTCTCTTTTCCTTTCTTCCTTCCTTCCTTCCTTCCTTCCTTCCTTCCTTCCTTCCTTCCTTCCTTCCTTCCTTCCTTCCTTTCTTTTTTTTCCCCTTGACTTCACCTAACTCCCCACTGCTCTGTTTTGGAGGTTTTTGGGGTCAAAAAAATCTTTGCAGTCTTCATCTATAAATATTAATAAATAAATTATTTAAATTTAATTAATGTAATAAATATTTATTTATCATATCCCTCACTTCTTCCCTTTTCAAGACCTAACATGAGTTCAAAGCTCTCCACGATTTAAGTTGCTTTCCTGTGAATTCATTATATTTTATCAATGTCTTTTTAAAATTTTAGCACCACAATGTGAACACAGTACTTCATCTGGGATCTGAAGAAGGAAAAGTACAATGGGAGATACAAACATATAATCCATTATTCAACCCACACTTGGATGCTAGGAAAAAAATCTGCCAGAGATGGTCCAGTACTTGAGTGTTGCTATCACTCAACAATAAAGCATCAGAAGAAGATTTTTGGGGGAGAATTTATTTGAACAGAATACAAAACAGACCTTATATTATTTCTCTTCGAAATCAAATACAATTAAGAAGGCAACATGGTGCAGAGACCTAGGTTCTAGTCTTAGTTCAATTCTCTGTTATGTAACCTGAAACAAACTGAATCAACTTTTTGGATGTCAATTCCTCAACTGTGGAGCTAGCCAAATATAGAAGGAATTCTTCCATAGGTATGGTAAAGAATATGTTATACTTGGAGTCAGGACAATTTGGGTCCAGATTCTGTTGCTGAGACTTGTAATTAACTATGAAACCTGGATAAACCATTTGATGTCCCATTGGTAAAACAGAGTCAATAACATCTGTAAAGTTTACCTTTCGTACTGATATGTGAAATCAGATGAGATAATGAAGATATAGAGCTTTACAGTCAATTGCTCAACACACATTTATTAAGAATTATGTGTCAGGTAATGTGTTAAGTTTTGTGGATACAAATAAAAATAAAATAAACTCTAACCTCAGGGAGTTCACAATCTGATGAGAGGAGACACTATGCAAACAATTATGTACAATCAAAATATATTGAGAAGTTAAAGGGAAGTCATTAAGTTTAAGCAGAGATGGGAAAGACTTCTTAGAGAAAGTGACATTTTAGCTTAGAGGAAGAAATTTGGGGAAGCTAGGGAGCAGAGATAATGAAGCAGAGTGTTCCATGCATGAGAGACAGTTGTGAAAATACTCAGTCAAAAGATAGTATTAAGCAAGAAGAACAGGTTTAAAGTCCTATAGAAATTCAAATTATTGTTTTGGGTTCTGATTTATTTTGACATCTATTTTTCTAGTTTTGAGATACCCTGATTTGATGGCTAGATATGATCTCTACCCATGGAAGTCTGAATTCAATTTTCTTCTTATTTTAGACTTAAAAAGAATGTTGAGAATAGGCCCTACTAAAATGTAAGAAATAAGTAACATTTACACTGGAGAAGAAAAGACATAAAGAGGTATATGATTTCAAGTATGATTCCTAGAGATGATGTTATCTTCTAGTATCTGAAGGGCAATGAAGTGTGAACAAATAGATTGGATTATTTCTATTTGACCACAAATGACAGAACTAGAAATAACTGACTGATCATTGAAAACATGGAAATTTAGGCTTGAGGTCAGGAAAAATTTCTTAAAGGTTAAATCCACCTAAAAATGAAGTAAGGTGCTTTGGGGGAATAGTAAGTTGCCTATTACTTGAAGTATATGAGCAAAAACTTGAATCATTATTTGACAAGGGTGTTACAATAGAAGGTACTTTTTCAGCTATTATTTAGCTGACTTAGATTGCCACTCATATTCCTTCCAATTTTAAGATTCTATAAAGGTTTAAAGAAGGGGTGAGGGTGATTTTAACTAGCCTTAATATCAGTTCCCCAGCACAGGGAAGAATCAAATGCTTAACTCTAATTTGCTAGGTGCGCATTATACTGGAATAACTTGCTCTGTATCACTTACCGCTCATAGATGACTGCAAATATTTGCTTGCAGAGTTAGCTGCTACTGCTGGTATAGAAAACACTTTGTTTTCTGCCTGCCTGATCTCATTCCAGGAACTCTCATTGATTTTTGGGAAGCAATCCATGCTAACACTTGCTTGTTAGGGATATGTTTGCCAATAGATATGCTGGATATTATTATTCCTATTCTCTGCAATTATGGGGGCTGCGTTATAATTTCTACTTTCCCTTCTGACTCCATCCCCTAACTTTGGTGTAGAGGAAAGAAAGATGGATTTGGAGTAAGAGAAAGTGGACCTAAATAAAAGCTCTAAAATAAGTTGGACAATCCATTGTGAGCTTAAATGTGCTCTTCTAAAAACCATGACTGTTATATAAAATATTCTGTGAATCCTATTACTTTCCTATGACCATTGCTCTGTTGGAATCTACAGCATGGATAGTGATAGAGGTAAAAATGTTGAATACTAAGAATACAGTAGGTACTTAATAAATATTTATTGATTGATAAACATAATTAAGCATTAACTATGTGCCAGAAACATAATTGACTTGAGTCTAATAAAGTCTCTGAATGGTTTCAAGGTTGTTCCCACTGCCCCAACATGCAATGACTAGAAATGGGACTAAATGTGATTTCAGGTTACTGAGTCACTGAATATCAGAAAACAAATTAAAATGATCAGCATCTAAGAAAGTATTCCCTACATTGGAGACAGTATCTATCACTCACCACCTAAAAGTTAATGGCATGTTTCAGGCTCTCACCTGACCCACCTTAAATAAGGTAATACAGTGCTCAGAATCAGAACTATATGAGTTCAAATCCAGCCTCAGAGGCTTACTAGCTGTATGGTTCTTGCAAATCACTTAATCCTGTTTGCCAAAGTTTCCTCATCTACAAAATGAATTGGAGAGGGAAATGGCAAAACTACCCCAGTATGTTTGTCCAAAATATCCCAAAAAGCGTCATGAAAAATTAGCCACAACTGAAAATGACTAAACAACAAAAAAGTAATGCTGCTTCCTCTTTCTCAAAAACTGGGATGAACTAACAGAAAAGACCATATGGTATACCAAAAATGAAGATAAGAACTCACCATCTTTGTTTCCTTAGGCCCTCATTCTCATAAGGCTTCTTCTGATTTTACTTGAGATAACTTTAAAATGCTAATTAACAAGAGGAAAATGATTTTTAAGAAATTTGATTTTTTAAGCATAAAAACTATTTTAACTTAGTCTTTCATTAGTTGTTTCCCTTCAAATTAATTGACTTGATTTGAGAACCATGTTCTTAATGGCTATAAAATACACCAAATACTATTTATGTTTCAGTTGGATTATGATCTGCACTAATAAAAGATTGGCTATATCCATACATATATCTATTGAAAAGCATTTATTAAATGCCTACTATGTGCAAAGCATTGGGAATATAAAAAATAATATCATCCCTTCTCTCAGGGAAATAATTTCCATTTTAATGATGGAGATAACATGAATATGCACATAAATATATAAATATATGCACACACCAATTTATGATTGAAATATGTGTGTATATATGTTATATACACACACAACCCATGGAAAGGGGAATAAAAAGGGGGATCTCGTAGGGATGTCAGAGAGGCTTCCTGAGGTAAATCCTTAAGGAAACCAAGAGTTCCAAGAAGCAGAAATCAGGAAAGGAAGAATTGTGGACATGGGCATAATCATTTCAGAGTCACAGAGATGGGAAATGAAGTTTATATGCTAGAAAGGAAAAAAAAAAGGAGCATTTGCATAGACTATAGCATGCAAACATGCAGGTAATATACATTAAGACTAGCAAGATGGCAAGATAGGATGTGGTCAGATGGTGGGGTTGTGAACTAAACACGATCTATTTGATCCTATGATGATAAATCCTATGATGACTGGGTAGGATCTCCCATGCTTTAGGGAAAATCACTTTGGCATTTGAATAGAAAATGAGAGAAGAAATCTGAGACCCAGGAGACCAATGAGGAGGATATTGTGATAATTCATATGAAAAGTAATGAGGTCTGGACCTATGGTGGTGATCTTTAAAAGTAAAAAGAAAAAGTCCCATATGAGAAATATCCAGGAGATAGAATCACTGACATGTCAGAAAACATTTAATTATATGGAATGGCTAAGAGCGAGTTGATGAGAATGACATCAAGGTTGCAATTCTAAGTGGTTAGAAAGATGATGGTACCCTCAACAGAAATACATAAGGGGAAAAAAAAAGATATTGCATAATACATAAGGCTTAAACAATAACCAAGAAAAGATACCTGTCAGGAAGCCAAAGTTTATATCTTCTTTTGGGGGGAACTTGAAAAAGGAACTGAGAAGTAAGCTATTGCCATAACAATTTATAAGTTGGCATGAAGCTTTCAAAAAGAAGAATAGTCTCATTAGGTAGAAGGATTTCAAATGAGTTTAGAGGGTTTTAGAAAGGTTTAGAGTACCAAACTTGAAGGGAAAAAAACATGAATTGAAGTTGAATTTAGTGGCTATGGCTACCTGTGCATGAGTAACTATAAGCTTCAGTAAAATAGGGATAATAATAACTACACTACTTAATTCAAGAAATTATTGTAAGAGCCCATTAGATAAGCTAATTATAAGCCATAAAAGCCCTTTATTCCTACAATTCCAGTCCTGAGGCACTAAGATTCTAATTGGTAATTATTTCGATGTCTGCCACATCCAGGTCATGCTCTAAGTATGATTCACTTTACTTCATGGATCTATTTTCACCACCAGGTACAGAAATCAACCCCTGGTGGACTTGATCATTTTAATCCTCCTATTCTGGGGCTCTAGTGTCCTAAAATGTGGTTTCTTTAGCGGACCACTTCAGGCAGGCTTTGGCTCTAGTCAAACCCTTTGGTTTCCAACTCTGCATCTATTCCATTTCAGAAAACATAATTCAATCAACTTTGTCATTGTCTCTAGAAAGAATATGTTAATCTACTCAGCTCTACCTCTAAGTATTATTCCCCCCATTCAAAAATTAATTTCGTGAGAGCCAAGCCTGCCTTTGCTCAGCACCTTGTGATTCAGAAATGTTTTACATCCATCCATTTCTTCACCTGCCTTTGAGAAGCATCAATACATGAAGCATGAATGTCCTCTCCTCAAAAACAAATAACCTATTATGGGATACAGGTGAGGAATTTCCTTGGAAAAAAAAAAAACAGAAGATTCAGGAGGAAATCATTTAAATAACAACCTATGGCTTTAAAAATACATTTTATTTTAGATATAAAGATACATCAGTATGTGAATGGACACCAGAATAAGAGTGATGCATGGATAAATAATGTCTAGCATTATTTAGAAGAAAGACTAGACCCTTCCAAGAAAGGGAGTATGGTATATGGCCTGAGTCGTTAACATAGCATCAAAAAGCCCTGGGATGGAACCTTATCTCAGAGATTTAATATCAGGTAGTTCCTGGGAAAGTCACTTAACCTCTTCTGAGATTCATTTTCCTTCATTGCAATATGAAAATAATAATAAATCAATCAACATTTATGAAGTTCTTATTATATGCCAGATGCTGGGTTAAGAGTAGGAATAGAGAGAAAATTGAAAACAATCTTGGCACTTAAAGCATTCTAAAAGAGCAGACAGCAACACACAAACACATATACACACAGATGCACACACATACAAAGTTAGCCTTAGATAGGAAGAGGCAAATATGAGGGCATGGGATACCAGATGGCCTTCTTTTGAATGTGATGTTTCAATTGACATTAAAGGAAGTCAGATAATAATCAACATTAATAATCACATCAAGATTAAGTCATTTTGCAGGCATTATTAGGCTCCACCTACATATCATGGAACTATCCTATGCACAAAAGATATAAATATATCAGTAAAATAGAGCTTGCCCTCCAGAAGCTTGCATTCTATAGGAGAAACATATACTCATTTAAATAGATAATAAATATACCCAGGATAAGTAGAAGGGAATTGGGGGGATGGGGTTTGATATCAATTCTGAAAGAAACTCAAAATTCTAGGAGTCATGGGTAAAGAGTAGCACATTTGAGGGATAGAAACTATACTGAGCAAAGATATACAGATAGATGATACAATATCATCATGGAAGCACAAGGAGAAACTAGAGTTTAAAGAAGATGAAAGGGGTAATATAAATAAGACTAGATTACAAATTGGAGCCAGCATGTAATAAGCTTCAAATTTCAAGCAGAACTTACTAATATCAAGTAACCAAGGGCATACATTAAGCAGAATTCTATTTCTGATATGATCAAAACCATACTTTACAGATATCAGCTTTGCAGATGTGTAGAGAATGAGTGGGGGAGCTAATGAACTGGAAACTGGGAAATCATTTCTGTATCTTATTTATTTGTTTGTTTGCTGAGGCAATTGGGGTTATTCTATATCTTTAGTTTTTTATTTTTATTTATTTGTTTATTTTTGCTGGAAACTGGGAGATCATTTCAAAAGCCATTTTAGTTGTCCAGGAATGAGATGACAAGGGTTTAAGATTAGCGTAGAGTCCATATGAGTGAAGAGAAGGGAACACACAAGATTGTGTGTGTGTGTGTGTGTGTGTGTGTGTGTGTGTAAGTAGAATTCTTATAGGAGATAATGTATGTAAAATCATTTGAAAACCTAGAAGCGCCATATAAATAGAAGTATTATTCCATAAAAGACAGGCAAAGGTGAAAAATAATTAATAGCTTAATATTGTTAGGAGAAGTGGAGAAGCTCAACTAATGAATAGTTTTTTTTTTTTCTTTCTGTTCTGAAAAAAGCACTATGAAGTAAATAGCAGTACATAAAGATATGATCTCAAGTTTCACATCTGAAATTCTGCCCATCACCTTGGGCAAGTTCCTTAACTTACTAATACATGAGAAAATCTTTAGCCTATGAATCACCTCTCTACACTGGTGAAGGGAGAATCCACTCCAAGAGCTGTTTCCACCAATGAAAACACAGACTGGTTAAATGACTTACACTGGCTCACACAGGTAGGATTTGAATTCATGTCTTCCTGACTTTAGATTTAGCTTTCTGCCTCTTTTACCACCCAGCTGCCAGCTGCAGGAGCTCTTATCTGCTAGTGTCTTTATGTCAAAATGCTCCTAATATCCATATTGTAGGTACTGAACCTATTTATCTAGATGATATAGTGAATAGAGCCCTGGGTCTGTAATAAGAGAACTTCAGTTACAAACTGGCCTCAGGCATTTAATAATTGCATCACTCTGGGCAAGTCATTTAAATTCTAATTGCCTCAGCTGTAAAATAAGGATAATAATAGCATCTGCCTCCCATGGTTGTAGAGAATTAAATGAGATAATATTTGTAAAATTCTTAGCACAATGCTTGGTCCATGGGACATATGTAATAAATGCTTGTTCCCTCCCTTTCCAGTCTGTATACAAGGAAACTGAAGAACAGACTGGCACAGTGACTTATCCAGAGCCAAAGTGCTAAGATCAAAAGTGGAATTTCAACCCATGTCTTCTGAACTTCCCTTCCAACACTTTGCATACTCCCTGTGCTTCCTCTTATTTACCATGGCACTTGGAAGAGAGTTCATTTTACAGATTCTTCCTCTAGATTTATTGAGAATTGAAACTGTCTGAAATAAAAGAGAGAATTTCTGATGCAGATGGTTCCCTCTATAGCTGGCAATTAGCATGCATGTAATACCCTAATATGCATGCAGTTGGAGCAGGAGAACACTGGGGGTTGGAAGGGCACCAGGCTGGTGGTGTTATATTCATTATAACTTGGTGTTTAAATGTAATTAATATCAGTTTGGTATGAAGTTGCCGTGAGGAGAATTCTCATTTTTCACAGTCAAGATGCTAAGATTCTAAACAAGGACAAATAAGCTATTTTTAAAATTCTTATTTTAAAACTTGCTATACGAAAAGCAAATATATAGATTTGTGACTGGAAGGAATCTAAGTGGTCATTTCCCTAAACCCCCTTCTCATTTTACAGGTGAGGAAACTGAGGCCGAGGCATTAAATTAAATGAGCTGCTAAAGTACACACAAGTTATAAAGAAAGAGATTTGGGATAATTAGGAAGTGTTTTCTTTATGTAAAAGTCAACTTCTCTCTAATTTTTACTGATAAATCCTAGTTCTTCCTTCTGAGGTCAAATAAACAGAATAATTGCACCTCATCTTTAAAAAAAAAACAGAAGAAAGAAATCATATTTCCATTCCACCTACATGTCCAAGTTCCACAAACTTCCAACTTATCCTTCCCTGATATCTTAGAAATGCCATTGATCTAGTTGGGATTGTTAAAAAGGAAAGCACTTTCCCTACATGTATTGCATCAGAGAGACTCTAAATTGCCTTCTAACTCTGAAATTTATGATTTGGTTGTCTTGAAATAAATTCCTTCAAAATATTGCTTTTCCTATACTCCAGTTTATCAATATTATTCCAGAACTAGCATAGAGCTTGTACCTAAGCACTAAATTGGCATTCCTTTCCTTTTCATTTTCTATGTGAGGAAACTGAAAAACAAAGCAGCTAAATGACCTATTTATAGTCACAGTGCTAAGATCCAAGTAGCTTTTCCCATATTATATGTTTATGAAATCTGTGTTGAATGAATGAAATATCTTTTCCCAAAATGCTTTCCATTTAAACTTAGGACAATACAGAGATCAACTGCTTTTTTTTCCCTTTGTTTTGTTTTATTTTGTTTTTTTCAGAATATGACCAAGGGTAATCCATGTTCAAGGTCATATAGTCTTTTGAGGTCAGAACAAGTCTCCTATGACTCAGGCCAAAGCTCATCACCACTACAACCACCTCTGCCATTTTTCCTTTTATATGGATTTCTTCCACAAGCTATCACTTTCTACTTCTTTGGCTTCTTTTGTATCTGCTACCAAATGTAGTGCTCTCAGTACTTAATATATGTGTGTTGAATTGAGTTTCCCAAGATTGTTCTCAATGAATTACTTCTGTGAGGAAGTCAGTTGGCTTCTAAGGAAGCAGATATTGATTATTTAATTTGTGACAGTTAATGAAATAAAAAGCAATTACATACCTATAAGTGAAAGAATGTAATGAAAGAAGTAGATAAGAGATCTATCAAAGTAAAAATGGAATAGGCCATCAAAAGCAAAAATTTTGTTTTATTATGGATGATAACAAACACTAGCAGTTATAGAGCTCTTTAAGATTTGTAAATTGCCATACACATATTTCATTTCATCCTAACAATAACCTTGAGAGATAAGTGCTATTATTATACTCATTTTACACATGGAGAAATTGAGGCTGAAAGGTGAAGCAAAGTTTAGTCATATGGCTAGTGTGTGAGACCAGGCATATTTTGGATTCCTTTGATGGTTTCTATGAATATCCCCTCATCCAAATAAATAGAAAATTTGATTTGATATAATTTAGGGAGTAAAAAGAAAAAAATTGTTCAACTACTTGTTTATTATTTATCTATGTGACTACAAATAACTTATTTGACCAAATTTGCTATTCTCTAGTGTTATCTACTGTCCAGATTGAAAGCATTGAATTTAAACAAATTAGGTTAAATCTTGGCAACTTCTCAATTAGAGTGTTGTTTTGGCTCACATCCTTACCTGTGTTTGCCTCTGGGAGCATGAATACAAACACACACACACACACACACACACACACACACACACACACACACCAGTTTAGTTTCCATGGAAATACATAGCTTAGTAAATATATATATATATATATATATATATATATACATATATATGTATATATATGTATATATATATATATAGAGAGAGAGAGAGAGAGAGAGAGAGAGAGAGAGAGAGAGAGAGAGAGAGAGAGGGGTAGAGGTAGAATAGGAATATTTAACCAACAAAAATGCAAAGCATTGACAATAGATCTATAAAACTAAAATGAAAACTGCTTCCTCTCCATCTTCCAAGAACCCATAAAGCATTCCCCTAAGGGAAAAGCAATTTTGAGTTGCTAAGAGTCAATTAAGCTCCTTTTCCATTCATTGCAATTTCTTTCGTCAATGAGTCTATAGAGGATGTAGGGTTCTCTATGTAGAGCTGTATAACATATTTAATATTTATTTGAAAGAAGAAGCCAACTTAAATAAAATTTGATAAAGTTAAAGGCAAGAGAGCACTATAAGCTAGCTGTGAAAGAAACAAGGGCCTGTGAATCCTCAAAGAAATAATCTATGAACTTTAAAAACTAAACCTGAAAGATCAAGTGGTCTGCAAAGACAAATGATACAGGAAATTTTTAGTGATATAATCACTTCTCAAAATTGTTTTCCAGTTTGGAAGATATTTGAAAAATTCTTTATTTAGTTCAATTTATCAAATTCAAGAAACATTTGTAAATAATCTCCTTTATGTAAGACACTGATTATCACTAGGTTGAAACTGAAATAATTTTACACAAAGAGTTTAAATTTTAATTAGTCACCTTTAACTTTAAAGGGAGTACGCATATATTTCTTTTCATTAATCAATATTTTTGGTTCCAAAAATCAATTAATTTTGGCACCAGCCTGTTAACTAATTCAGATACTCACCTTTACTTTCTCTAACCCCTTAATGTATTTTTTTTACTCATTAGAATGTAATCACCTTGAGGACAAGAATATTAACTTTGTGCTTGCTTGTTTTGTTTGTTTGTTGCCTCTCCAACACTTAGCATAGTGCATGGCATATGATAAGTGTTTAATAAAAAGTTTTACCTACCTATCAAGGATTTATCAAAATCAAAGTAAACTTTAAAGACTTCCACAGGATAACATGGAATAGTTGGATAATGGACACAGCCCTCCCTCTATCAGTGATTTAATAGGCAAATCTTTAAAGTACTATTTACATATATTCATACATATACCATATGAGAGTTTTTGTGTGTATCTGTTTGTCTATTTGTCTTATGGGAACTAGTCTACCTAAGTTCCGAGGCTTATCACCACAGTGTATAGAGGATGATGAATCTATTGGCCATAGCAACTACGAAGAAAGTATAATTGCATAACTTCACAGGAAGTTCTATCCATATCAGTGAAGGAAAAACCCATTTCAACAAAATCACAGGGTCATAAAATATCTTTAAAATGTAACAAAATATTTATATTATGAATTATATACCTATTTTATTTCTCCCAGTTGCATGTCAAGAAATTTTTTAACATTCATTCCCTCTTTTCCTCTCTTTCTAATTATTTACAGTTGTGAAACAAGAAACAGATTTAAAAAACAACCACACAAGAATGAATATGGTAAATGAAAAAAAATGCTCCTATCTATATTCAGAATCCATCAGTTTTCAAAATGGTTATGGATAGCATTTTTCTTCATGAGTCTTTTTTTACTTGTTGTGGATCACTGTGTTACTGAGAAGACCTGAGTCAGTCATAGTTGATGATTATACAAGGATGTTGATATCAAATACAACATTTTCCTAGTTCTGCTCATTTCACTTTGCATCAGTTTCTACAAATCTTTACAGAATATTCTGAAATCTTCCTATTCATCATTTTTTATTGCAAGAATGTATTCTGTTACATTCACATTCTACAGATTATTTAGTCATTCCCCAACTGATGGGATTCTTCCCAGTTTCCAATATTTGACCACCACTAATATTAATATTTTTGCACATTTAGGTGTTTAGCCTTTTTTATTATCTCTTTAGAATATAGACCTAGCACTTGTATCACTGTATTGAAGAATATGCACAGTTTGATTGTCCTTTGGACAAAACTCCAAATTGCTTTCTAGAATAGTTGGATAAGTCTATAACTTCACCACTAGAGTATTAGTGTTCCAATTTGTCCACATCCTCTCCTATAATCATCACTTTCTTTTATTATCATATTGGTCAATTTGATAGGTATGAAGTTTACCTCAAGAGTTGTTTAAATTTGTATTTCTCTAATCAAAAGTTATTTAGAGCACTTTTTCATATGACTATAAATTGCTTTAATTTCTTCATCTGAAAACTGCCTGTTTATATACTTTGACCATTTATCAATTGGGGAATTATATGTATTCTTAAAATTTGACTTTATTTTCTATCTATTTAAAAAATGAGATCTTTATCAGAGATACTTAGCATAAAAAAATGAGTTTTTCTGAGTTTCTGCTTTCCTTCTAAAATTGGTAACAATGGTTTTGTTTGTGCAAAAGCTTTTTAATTTAATATAAGCAAAATTTTGTACTTTGCATTTCATAATCTGTATTTCTTGTTGTTATGAACTCTTTTCTCTTTTAAGAATATGGATACTAGGGGCAGGTAGGTGGTACAGTGGATAGAGCACCAACCCTGAAGTCAGGAGACCTGAGTTCAAATCTGGCCTTAGACAGTTACTACTTCCTAGCTGTGTGACCCTGGGCAAGCCACTTAACCCCAATTGCTTCAGCAAAAAAAGAAAAAAAGAGATATGGATGCTATATGAGTTGGAACATAAATATTTTGATATAGATATTTCTATTTTGCCACTTCTACTTTTAAGCAGGTGTTTTTCTAAGCTGTTGACTCTTTTTTCACAATTCTCTTGCATCACTCTCATTTCTTTTCTAATTTTTCTTCTACTTTTTCCTATATGATTTTGAAGCTTTTCTTTGAACTCTTCCATGAGTTTGCTCTGGGTTTGGGACCATTTCCTTTTTTCCTTTGGGGTTTTACCCATAAGTATTTTGACATTACTGTTCTGGTCTGAGTTTCTCTCTTAATTCTCCCTGTCACCATAATTTCTAGGGTCAGGTTTTTTTTGTTTGTTTGTTTATTTGTTTTGTTTTGGTTTTTGCTCAGTTTTTTATTTTTATTTTTGGCTTTTTTCTTTTCTTTTAAATTTGATTTCTTCTCTCAGGGTGGAAGGAATACTGTCTATGGCTTCTTGGGCCAATGGCTGCAGTTCTTGACCATTTACTATTCCTGCACTGATGTTGCTTCGGGGCCCATAGGGTCCTTTATGTTCTTTATGTTACTGACTCAGTGGTCTAGAAAGTGGCTGGCACTGTTGGCAGCTTCATTCAACTGGCATTTTACCTGGTGTTCAGCTGGACACAGATGGCATTTTCTTGCTCCACCAAGCAGGAGTTCAAGATCTCCTGCTGATTTGATAGGAACCTTCCTGTCCTGGACTAAGTGACAAAGACCCCTCCTGCCAATCCTCCAAGTTTCCTGGGCTAACAGATTGTTTCACACCGTCTTCTTCCTTGTTGAACTTCTCCAGGATCTAGTTGGTGGTGCTCATTTATGGCTGTCCAGGAATGAACTTGAGAAACTTAAAGCAATTTACTTTTTATTTTTCCACCTTGGTTCCCAGAAGTAGAATCTTTAAGACATTTTA
The DNA here is from genome assembly GCF_016432865.1 of Antechinus flavipes. Lineage (NCBI taxonomy): Eukaryota > Metazoa > Chordata > Mammalia > Dasyuromorphia > Dasyuridae > Antechinus > Antechinus flavipes. The sequence goes on along the minus strand of NC_067403.1, from coordinate 219,010,460 downwards.
AAAGGGACCCAGGTTATTAATCTAATATTTAGTCAAGTTTTAATACTCAGAGAATGATCATCATTTGCCCCAATAGGAAGCTTTTCACAAATGACATAGATATCACAATTAGAGATGTGTTGAGAATAGTCCATTCCTATACAGACCTTAGCTTATATTGAGATAGTCCCTGTTCAATTCCTTCTCCCCTCACAGAATCATAGAATTTGGGAGTTAGAAAGTAACCCAGTGATCATCTTGTTCAAACCTTAGCTAAAAAAAATTTGCAACAAAACATATTCATGAAATGATCATCCAGCCTCTGCTTGAAGACCTCCAAACAGAAGGAATCCATCCACCTCTCCTAAAAGTCCATTCCATTTTTGACACCTCTAATTGTTCATGAATTTTCCCTGATTCAATCCTAAATTAGCCTTTTGGCAATCTCTATCAAATGCCCCTCCTGTCTTCTAGGATCAATAAAAATAAGTCTAGCTGAATCACTGAAAATCTTTTGTTTCCTTCAAGGTCATCCCTAAACACTCGTTCTACATAAAGCTGTTGCTTAATCCCCTGAGTATCTAGACCCTTCCCACAGAAATCACCTTCTGTCTATTTTACATGTGCCTAGGCAGGTATGTAGCTCTTACAAATTAGATTATAATCCTTTGAGAGCTATAATATTTTTGATGTTCTCAATCCTTAACACATAATACCTACTTAATAAATGTATGTTTATTTATTGATGAATCATCATAATTGACAAATTTATATATAACCACATTGCTTCATTCCAGCTGCAGTCACTCTTTCAAAGCAAAAATCCCCTTTTCTCTTGATCCCTTGATTATTCAGTAACCCTATTTAAAATTGAGGTCATTTAGTTCCTCAAGGTTAAATAAGATCAAATTACCAAATTCTCTAACATTTACTCATCATCCAAAAACAATAAATCAAAGAAAAGAAGCTAATGGTGGGGTACAAATTTCCAGGAATAAAATGACTAAAGATGTTAAAATGAAATTATGGGGGTAGCTACAAACAACTTAGTTCTATCTGAAGGAATTAATTTTGAGTAGCAAAAAAGTTATGCTATTGTAGTAATTTTGCAATATGAATTTCAATTCATTCTTTCTTTATAATTAGAAAGTATGAAGATAGAGATGGCATACAAGGTGAGGGAATGGCATCTTATTTATCAATGGATGTTGAAAAAGCATTTTCTATGATGCTATATAAATACTTAGATGTAACTTTTTCTATATATAGAAGATGCTATATAAATACTTTGATGATCAATTTCTTGGTCAATTAGATTATTAATCTATAAACTACTTGATTAAGAATGTAGAAATGGAATTTCATTTAAATGTGCAATAGTAGTCTTGAAAACTGTGGCTGGTGTAATTCATAGGTCTAAGAATAGCAACTTTCACTTAGTTGTCTAAATATTAGCCTATATCTTTAACATTTTTCATCAAATGCTTCCAAATGTCCTACTGAGTATTCTAGAGTTCCTCTACTTTGTCATAACTAGATATTTATAAAAGATGATTTTTTTTTCATTTTTCTTTCCTTTTTTTTTTTTAAATTTCTGTTTTCAGTTCTTAATTCTCTTTCTTCCTCCAACTGTTCCACCCATTGAGAAGGGGAGGGATATACATTATAATTATGAAGACATGCAAAACGTGCTATATTCTCAGAGTTTTCTCTCCAGACATGGCAGCATTTTTCAGATGACAATACTTTCAATTAAACAATGGTAGTTGGTTGCTATAACTTTAGCAGAGGGTAAAAAGGAATCAATTAATTAACAAGTTATGTATTAAGCACCTATTATGTGACAGAGGATGGATAGGTGGCCAAGTAGATAGATTACTGGACCTGGAGTCAGTTAGACTCATTTTTATGAATTCAAATCTGGCCTCAAATGCTTACAAATTATTGACCCTGGGCAAATCACTTCATCCTGTTTGTCTCAGCTTCCTCATCTTTAAAATGAAATGGATAAAGAAACGGAAAACCACTATAATATCTTTGCCAAGAAAATCCCAAATAAGGTCATGAAGAATTAAACATAACTGAAAAAAAAAAAGACTGAAATAAAACAATATGACATATTCACTATGGTAAGCACAAGTACAAAGTACAAGGAAAGAAACAAACCTCCTTTCAATAATGCAGAGCTAAAGAACGATTGGAGAATTTCAACTTAATGATGGGGAAATAAGAATGCCATATGCATGAATGGGCAGGGTTTGTCTTAAAGCACCACAATTAAAACTCCTGAGCTTTTAATTTATACTTATTTCATAATAATTATGCATACTGGGGTCACAAAAGTTAATAAATACATGTTAATAGCCAAAGGCAATTTTTCATTTTCTATCTTGACAGTAACTAGTAGCTGTGCCAAAAAATTTCCTACAGCATTAAAAGGTTTGTTGTGAAGAGATGCTGAGTATGTCATATCCCTATTAATTGCTTTCCTTCACCCTACAATTGCTCCTCCCTCTACTTTATTTATAAAAACCCCTCTGGGTGGAGGAATCTTCGGCTAATGAATTCAGAGGATCAGGGGTTTTGAGCTTTCAAATGTTCACTTGGCCAAAAAGAGAGAGAGAGAGAGAAAGAGAGAGAGAGAGAGAGAGAGAGAGAGAGAGAGAGAGAGAGAGAGAGAGAGAGAGAGAGAGAGAGAGAGAGAGAGATATCTTGAGAATTGAAACATTTTAATTATAAGGATAGAACTGAAAAATCAAAATAAATGGCTATAGGAACAAGAGTTGTTATGTCTTTGGTACTGAGAAATCTTTGGTGAGGAAATTCCCTCTACCAATACAGATTGCCATTATATCTATAATTTTAAAAGAAAGCTAGTTAGAGTAATGAGAGGTTTTGATTTGGGTAGGATCATCCCTTCAGTTTGTGTTGGGGCATGACTTGAACCAGGTCACCCTGAACTGCAGATACGTTTTTTGTCTATTATACCATGCTACTTCATCCTTACCAAATGCATTTGATTAAAAACCTGGATTTTGAACAACATCTGGATTATTCAAGAATCTAGACATTTGATTTGTTGTTATGTAGTCATATCCAACTGTTTGTGACTCTGTGGACCTTACTATTCATGCTTTCTTGGCAAAGATTTTTAAATAGTTCTCCATTTCCTTATCCAGTGGAATATGGCAAATGCCAAAGTTACATACCTAGTAAATGTTTGAAGCCAGATTTGAACTCAGATCCTAAAAACTTCAGGGTCAGCATTTTATCCATTGAGCCATCTAGATGCCTCCAGAAATATGATTACGTATTTTAGAGTCTAGGTAATTTCTATCATTGTTTTGAAAGCACTTTATTTTTATAATTAAGTGGCTATATTAATAATAAGGAGCTTCTCTGAACTTAACTGAGCTAGTCCTCTAGTTGATCCTCCAGTGAATTTGTTATCAAGTATATGTCCCAAATGTTTTCAAATTTATAGAAACTGCTAAAACATGTGTTTGCTCATATAGTCTTTAAGAGATCTTAAAAAAGAAAAGGCCTTTTTTGTATAAAAGTATTTATAGTAGCTCTTTTTTATGGTGGCAAAGAATAGAAATGGCTGAATAATTTGCAGTATATGATTGGAGTGGAATGTTACTGTGCTATAAGAAATAACAAGCAGGATGATTTCAGGAAAAAACAATACTTGAGAAGACTTAAATGAACTGATGCAAAATGAAGTGAGCAGAACCAGAAAACATTGTACACAGTAACATTTATGTAATTATACAAATATGGAAATGTTTTATGTAATTGCATATCTATAAACTGTATCAAAATACCATTTCAGGGAAGAGAGAGAGAGGTGAGAATGCGAAAGAGAAAAAAAATTTTTAAATTTAATTTTATTTTATTTAATAATTACTTTATGTTGACAGAATCCATGCCAGGGTAACTTTTTTACAACATTATCCCTTGCACTTGTTTCTGTTCCGATTTTTCCCCTCCCTCCCTCCACCCCCTCCCCTAGATGGCAAGCAGTCTTATCTATGTTAGATATGTTGCAGTATATCCTAGATACAATATATGTTTGCAGAACCAAACAGTTCTCTTGTTGCACAGGGAGAATTGGATTCAGAAGGTAAAAATAACCCGGGAAGAAAAACAAAAATGCAGATAGTTCACATTCGTTTCCCAGTGTTCTTTCTTTGGGTGTAGCTGCTTCTGTCCATCATTTATCAATTGAAACTCAGTTAGGTCTCTTTGTCAAAGAAATTTACTTCCATCAGAATATGTCCTCATACAATATCGTTGTCAAAGTGTATAATGATCTCCTGGTTCTGCTCATTTCACTTAGCATCAGTTCATGTAAGGGAAAGAGAAAATTTGGAATAAATTTTGTTTTTTTTTTTAAATGTTAAGTATCACTTTTATATGAAATTGGAGGAAAAATAAAATATTATGTTAAATAAACCAATAAGGCATGCAGAAGGAAACTTTTACTGAAAGGACTATGTTGTGGAAGCTGATTTCCTAAGCAAGAAATAATAAATGAAATATTTTACAGTTTTCCATGATATATTTAAGCATGAGTCATTTTATTCTAATAGTTAATTCTCAAAAGTTCTGTTCAGGAAGTAGACATAGTCTTATACCTATTTCTCTGATATGTCTTCTAATTCTCAGAATCTAGATTTTATGAATCTTGGAGAAAATTTTCCATTCAGAAAAGTATAAATGGACAATTGTTCAACCCAATTATCAAATTAAGGGTTTGCCACCCTTTTCGATGATATCATTTATCATAAAAATTATGATATTATATATATATTTAACAAGGAAATGTGTACCATATATTTAAGATTAACATAAGCAATTGGATAGCTCAAAAGAAATTCTGGGGCAAAGTTCAGTATGATCTAACTCTAAAAAGCAAAACTGCCTAGGAAAAGGTAAAAATTATCATTATATTATACAAATAAGGAGTAGAGGAAGTATAGACAAATTAGAAATTAGAGAGGGAAGGATGGCTCATAGTTCTGAAATACTGCTCACATAGGGAATAGATTAAATAGTACCCTCCAAAATCTATGAAGAAACAAGGGGGGAAGAATGGATGGAGGGGGAAGCAAAGGTGAAGGATGATCCCATGGGTAGAGGAAGGTTAGCAAGACAAATTAAGGAGCAGAATTAAAGCAGAAGAGTTAGCAGTGATAGGAAAGAAGAGAAATACACAAATATCATAAGGATCAGAAGTAGAATTTATTAGAAAAAAAGGATAGCTAGAAATCATTGATCTTAAGTAAAGTCAAAATTAAAGATTCAAACAAGATAGAAATCTACATTATATATCAGCCACAGTAATAATATTGATTTAGGTGCATGCTTACATATGGTAAATGTGTATAAATGTGTCTGAGTGTATGAAAATATGTATGCATGTTGTTTTATATGTGTGTGCATACAAATAAATGTATATTTGTGTGGGTCTGGGTAAGTGTGAATATATATGTATGTATATGTATGTGTATGTATATGTACTATATGTATCTATATCTATTTTATCTATTTCTCTATAATGTATATCTGTGCTTAGATACAGCCAGCTTAGGAGAGATAGAAGGATGAAAGAAGAAAAAAGTAATAAAATAAAAAGGTGCACAGAAAAGAACAAAAGAACAACCTATAAGGAAGCAAAGAAAAGATGTGCATTCATGAATATAATTTCTTTCACTATTATATATCCTTTCTTGAAATGTTAATTTATTGTTATATATTTTGAATCCTCTCTGATGTTCTGCTAGGCACATGACAATGTTCTGTTCTGTTCTGTTCTGTTCTATTTTCCTTTTCTGTTTTTCTTTTTCCTATTCTTTTTTAAATAGACAGAAAATAAAAATATTTGCATGGTGTTTGATAAATCACTGACAACCAAATAAATATCAACATTATTCAAATCCAGAAATCATGCTTAAGAATAGAAGAAAGAATTATTTCCATTATTTGTATTTTGTTAATTATAATCTTGACTCAATAAAAGCTTTCATTTGAGTTTTTATTTCTTAAATATCACATTAAAGTAGTAGTTGGACATTTGACATATTTGATGTCATTTCTATTCCAGGGAATGATTCTTAATGTGATTTTTCAGACAGTCTAACATGCCAGTATCATGATTTCCTTGAAAGGATCGCCGTTTTCATCAAATTTTTTGTCCTACACAATTCATGTTCATGTCTTTCTTTAAGAACTTAATTTAAAATCTACTCAATATGCTATAGAGCATCTTCAATTTATGTTTATTTATTTATTACTTCAGGGATGTCACTATGCCCTAAGACTGTCCCTATATTATACTTCCATTAGCTTTCTCCAGAAAGAAGTTAACTGCTTTTCGGGTCAATATTCCTATTGATATGTTTAATTCGATGCCCCATGTACAAGTTTTCCTTGAAATCTTCTATAACTTTTTCATACCATCATTGGTCTTTGCAGTGATTGTCAAATGAATTACCTAAATTCTAATTACTTGAAAAATTTCTATCTCATTTATGATTCTATACAATATATTATTTCAGAAATTTCTAGCAACTATGCCTCTCAGGTATATTTTCAATCATATAAGAGTCCTTGTTAGATGCAAGCAACACTATAAATTAGTACGATGATCATCAGTATCACTATCAAATAAGGTATTAAAAAGGCATACATGTATAGGTGAAAGGCTTTTATCCAGTGTCATGAAAGATGGCCTCTAGAAAATCCCCAAAGAAGAAATACTCTCTACAACTGGAAAGTATCCCAGATGGTCATAATTATATATGATATTATGCTGATCTATTAGTAGTCAGGAACACTACAGGGTTTACTTAATGAGATCCACAGCAACTCCAAAAAACATAAGCTTACCAATCCACTGAGGAACAAAGAGGTCAATGAAATTGCATCTTTCTTTAATAATGATGCACAATTGGATGGCCAGTTTATTGAGTTCATTCATCAGTATATTTAACTTCAATAGGAACTGCAAATAGATAATTAGCAAGACCCCTACTGAATGAGAAGAAGAAAGCAGGTTGGATAATAGTTCTTCCTCTCAATTGATCCCATGCTGTTCCTCACCATGAATATCCTTTTAAAAACAACACTAATAGAAACAGCAAAATACTGGTGTCTTTTCAGTAAAGTGAAATGAGTAAAAAATAACACATATATCATCCTCAAATAGTATTTTTGTACCAAATCAGTGATTTCATTGGTAAAAAAAAAATTATCAAATTCAAAATGGAAATGGATTTCTTGAAGGTTGCATATTGACTTAGAACAAAGCTTCTTAAAATTTTTTTCCTCTCACAATTGATTTTCACCAGAGAAATTTTTATATGATCCTGGGAATATAAGAAAGTAAAATAGATATATAAATAAAACATTTAATGATAATAAATCATAATTTCATGACCCTCACATTAAGTCATATGACCTCATATGTGGTCATATGGCATCACAACAGACATTTAAGAAGCTGGAAATTAGAAAAATCATATATTAACTATATATATGCTGTATTGTATTTTTCACTTATTAAACATTTTGCAATTACATTTTAATCTAGTTCTCATAGTAATGTGGAATTTTGTAGGTCACTTAAGCCCTAAGTTGACACTTCTGGCATGGAGCATTTCTGATAGGGAAATTCCTTCTACCATATATATCTACATTTATATATAAATATAGATATAGATATGTGCATTATGTATTACATACATACTTATATGTCTGTATATGAATACATGTACATAAGTGTTTGTGTATATATATACACAAACACACATATATACATATATATGTATATATGTATACAATTGCCTTATAACTTGCCTTAGATTGTTGCCTCAGGCATAGAGATATCACATGATTTGTACAAGATCACAATGCTAAAAAAAATGTCAGAGGCAAGACCCAAATCTATAACTTGCTTACTTTGATTCTGACTTACTATCCATTTCTCCAAGATACTTCTCAGTTTTAATAATATTAATATTTAATACTTTTTAAAATCATTTAATTCTTGAAGCTATATCTATACAATTTTTAAAAATGTAAACTTAAACCTACAAACAGCAAGATATTTACAAATTTTTAGCACAATGCGAATGAAACACAGTTTACATAATGATTTCCATGTTTACTTTAATATTCAAGATATAGAAACAGTGTCCTACTTTGTTAGGATCTAAAACACTTTCCCAATAATAGCCCAAAGCCAATATGAACTTTGTCAGCTAAATGTTGACCTCCATTGACTTTTAATATTTAATAAATCTTCAAGTCTCTCTTCAAAATGAATGCAAAATGGACCTTGAGAGGCTCTTGGCTTTCTATGGATTATCAATGGAGAACAAGAAATAATTAAGACATTTCTGGAATGTCATTAGATATCATACTTAAAAAAAAGAACAAGACTTTGGGGTATATTAAACCATTTCTTTTAGTACCAGACAAGAAGTTCAGTGCTCAATCCAGGAACTACAGTAAATGGAATCTCACTTGCTATCTACTCTCTCAAAACTAAAGAAATATTAAAATCTAAAATATTGGTAACACTCATGTTTCATTTTTTAGCCAGTTAAGGGAGGAGAGGATCAAGTCTTTTATATTAATCATTGGCGAGATAAAAAGATATTATATCTTTGTTTTTTATATGATTAGGGAAAAGCTGACTTGTAACCTATAGGATAACATCAATAGTAATTGATTCACATTAAACAGATGGTAAAAAAAAAATAATTAAAAATAATTAAATAAATAAAAATAAACAAATGGTAAAATTCTTGATGAAGAAGTAAAACTCCATTAGACTTAGAATGAGTTTTTCAGTTTCTCCTGCTTTCTTATGCCTGTGCCTTTGCTCATGATTCTACCCATGCAGGTGTGCACTATCAGTTCTGAATCTTAGAGCTAGTAGAATTAAAGAGTCCCTCAAGTCAATTTTAAAAAGACAAAAATCAGCAAGTGGAGGCAGAGATCCCAGAATTTAAAAATGAGACTTGTAGGTGAAGAGGGCACCTATGCCATGGTCTCTATGCAGATGATCTCCAGATCTACATATCTAAATTGTGGTTTATTTTCTGAAATCTAAGTCAGAGCATCAATTGCTTCTTGATTATCTAAAGTTGGTTGCAGTATAAGCATCTCAAACTCAACATATCTAAAAGAAAAATCACTGTATTTCCCTTCAATCCCTCTCCTCTTCCCATTTATGATAATACTGACAAGGATATCACCATTTTCTTAGTCATCCAGACTCACAAGTCCAGTGTCATTATCAACTCCTCACTTGGCTTAATGTTCCAAACAGGTGGTTTCTCAAAACATAAACCCATCCTCATTCATGACTCCTCCTTAACATTCCCCATATTTCCTTTTTCAGCCATATCTGACTACCTATGATCCCATTTGGAGTTTTCTTGACAAACATACTGGAGTGATTTGCCATTTCCTTTGCTTACTCACTTTATAGATGAGGAAACTGAGATGAGGAAACTGAGGCAAACATCATTAAGTGACTCGTCCAGGATCACATAGCTCATAAGTGTCTGTGGCCAAATTTGAATATAGCTCCTTAAGACTTCAGTGTTAGCACACTATCCAATGAACCATCTGTCTGTCCCATACTCCTTGCCAACTCCTTGCCCATGATTACTTTGATATTCTGATTCCATCAGTTAGAGGTAATCTTTTATAACACTTTATATGCCCGCTTGCATTTACATAATTCAATGGCTCTTAAACTAGGGTCCATAAACTTGTGTCTATCTATCGATCTATTATCTAATATAAAATATATATGCAGGTAATATACAGACACTATATTTCAATGAAACAGATTTTTCTGTGGATTTTATATTATGCATTTAAAAACATTATTCTGAAGAGGATGTAGTCATCACCAAAAAAGATACATATCCTCAAAAGTGTTAAGAATTCTGCAATCTTAACTCATAATTATTGAGTATATCCTTCTCCCTCCCAATTCGATTCTAAGTCATTATAGCAAAAGGACATGCCATTTATTTCCATAATTCCTAGTAGTGCTTATCACACTACATTGCACATATTCCATTTCATGAAATTCAGCAAATATTTATCAATTGTCTATTATGAGAAAAGCATTATACTATGGGATGGGTACATTAAGATGAGAAATGAAGCCATGCCCAAACTAAACTGGTATAAGGGATATGAAATGGGCATAAATGAATAAAAGATAGAGTGTTGGCTAGAGCATGAAGGAGGCTGAACCTGAGCAAGTTGAGGAAGGGGTTCTTAATAGGCAAGATATGACAAGTGTGCATTACAGGAATAAGGCCAGCCTTACAGAAGAAGAAAAGGTTAGACAAAAGAGGGTTTGAGGGAAACTGTCAACAGTTTTGCTAGGATGGAGTAGAATTTATGGAAGAAAAGTAGACTAACACAAAATCAAAAGATAGTTAGGGAGCAAGCATTTTATCCTATAAGAAAACACTGAAGATTTTTCCACAAGGGACTAAGATAATCACTCTGGTACATTTAGATTATTTCTGCAGCTATGTGAGAAACAGATTTTCCATATCCTTTCATAAAATTGCAATACACAATTATAGTCCTAATGTGTTAAGTAAGATTCTTCCTTACTTTCTTTTGATATTACAAAGTACTGGAGATATCCATGAACTAGTTATTTAATTGTATTTTCCTCCCATTAGATGACCAAATCATTTCTTTGTTACATAGTACATTTCTTGAATAACATCATTTACCATTAATCTTTGTTGTTCTCCACTGTTTGTTTTCTGTTTCAGCTTGATCTTACTCATCACTTGCTTATTGTTAACCTTAAATCAATTTTATTTCTTTAAAGAGTATAGTGTTCTACAATTCATAGTAAAATATTGATAAGAAAAATATGGTTCTTAATTTATGGATTTAAGAAATTTCTCAACTTCCCAGGAACAAATTCACCCAGCTACAATTCCCATTTACTTTTGAATTCAATATAAACAATTTAAGTATCTAGCCAATATTTATATACTGATGAACTCAGTTGTCCATAAAAATGCACATCATAATCTAAATAATAAGCATTACTCATTCACTGGTTTGTTAGTTTTTCTGTATGAAATTATATAAAATATTTTAAGCAAATATGAATCTTGTACTAAAATATCTATAGTGATTAGAGTCTTGAAGCAATCAGCATGATACAAACACCAACAAGAATATCTGGAAGACTTTACCTTCTAAAAGAAATTTCTTTTCAAATTAGACTCTGCTGACTCTCGTACATGACAGTTGGATAGCATGACAAATAGATACCACTGACTGTCCTGTTACTTAGGACAAGTGAACAGTTGAACAAGGTTGGCTCTTTTGTTATATTTTTTGAGAAATTGTGAATAGTTGGGCTGAATGCATGGTAAATACATCAGTGAATTAGAGCCTATCAGAGATGTTTTCTTTTGTAATATCATATGTTCAATTAGCAAGATATAAGCATCATAAAATCTTATGTTTTCTTCATCTTTAATTCATTTTGGATAAAGGTAATATTGTAGTTTTCTATGGAATATCCAGGGCAAGACCATATAAGGAAAACTGATGAAGATAGCTTTGTAGTCTTGGATATTAAATTAGTAGACATAAATTATAATTGATAATTGATACTAGACAAAAAAAACAGATAAATAGATCAATGGAGAGATTCTAGACATATACTAAATAAAAACAAAATTTAAGTACCTGCCAAAAGCACAAATAAAAGGTAGAAAGTTGTTTACAACTTTTTAGGAATTGGATTTATCTACATGCTATATCATAATGATTTCTAGCTAAATTATACAACAAGCATTAAAAATATCACAAAGAAGAAATACATTAAAATGTGCTTCATGATCATAGAGCATGGATTTTTTTTCTATTAGACAAATAGAAGAAATAATTTGGACTAAGATGATTGTGCAAATTGTCATTAAAGAGTTTTAAAATCTACATGACAAAATAAGAAAAACAACCAAATATTTGTGATATTCCAAATATTTAATGCAAATATGACTGGCAAAAATGACATATAAAAATATAAAAATTGTTTTAAAACTTAGAAGTTCTTCTAGTACTTAAAGAATAAATGATAAAAGGGGGATATTAAGAATTTTACAAAGGGGAACCAAATTATATATAATTACTTTGAAAAATATTTAACTTTATAACAATTGGCATGTTATAATTTATGAATCAAATTTTAAAAAATAACTCAGAATAATGAAATTCAATGGGGTCTTGGTTGTAAAGAAATGAATACATTTATTCATTGCTTACAGAACTGCACATTTGTAGCAGCCCTTTGGCAGCTAAATGGCATGATGGATAGACTGCTAGGCCTAGAGTTAGGAAAACTCTTCTTTTTTAGTTCATATATGTGATTTCTGACTTACTGTGTGACCTTAGGCAAGTCACTTAACCCTGTTGCTTCAGTTTACACATCTGTAAATGAGCTGGAGAAGGAAATTGCAAACTCTAATGTCTTTACCAAGAAAACTCCAAATACGATCAAGATGAATCAGATTCATGATTGAACAACAACAGCAACAGCTCTTTGGAGAGCACTCTGACCAATATGATTAAAAAGTGATAAAAATAATTATGCCCTTTGATTCAATGATTCCATTGTTGGGAAAATAGCCTGGGTTTTTTCTCAGAAGCAAACTATAAAAAGTGTTCTCTTTAGTTTCTGTTGTTGTTGATGTTGTTTTTTATAGCAGTATTTATATGTCATTGTAAAAACTGGAAGCAAGTGAGATTTCTAATAACAGGAGAATAATAGAACAAATCATGATACATTAATGTAATAAATACTGCATCGTAATTAAAACTGTGAAATATGAAAGATACATGGAAATATAAAATATAGTTCTTTATGAAATTATGCTGAACAAAGATAGAAAAAGAATATACATTAATTACAATGATTTTAAAAAGCAAGAAAAGACAAATCACTGTTAGTGATTTGATGCAGTAACTAAAATTTTATGAATATATAAGATTTTATTTTAATTTATTTGGAAAGAAATAGCTGCAAACAATATCAGAGTCTGCAAGCTATAGAACAATGGATTTATCTTCCATTGCAGAGTATTTCTAGTAGAGATTGCTGAAGATATGGTTAATGAAAAGCTAGAAAAGGAATCGGGGATTACTAAAAGTCATCATGACTTCATTTGGTCACAGGAAAAAAGTGACCAAAACTTTTTTAAGTTTAAAAAAAACCTTATTGCTTTTTTTAATAAAAATAATATTTTTTCATCTTTATACCAAGTTAGTAATCAGACTCTTCTTACTGAATTAAAATTAATCCTCAAATATTTGTTAACTATGTGATCTTAACTCTATTTATCTGTTTCCCTATCTATAAAAAGAGCTGCAGAAGGAGGAAAACCACGATAGTATCTTTACCAAGAAAATCCCAAATGAGGTTATGAAGCATAAGACGCAATCAAAAAATAACTGTACATATTTATATCTCACCCAAGTTGCAACCCGCAATATCCATTCAAGAGTCTAATCCCAAGATTTATTGGCATAGAAGTTTTAATCTGTTCTGTTTTTTCCAAACTGAGCTGGTTTACCTCCTTAGGCAATCTAGTAATCTTTTACTCCCTTTTATTCATCATGTTGGAACAAATCTTAATTCAGACACTCAATCAACTTTAGTTCTCTTGTAGCTCAGAACTCCTGAACTCAAGAGATCTACCAATCTCAGTCAATGAAGAGGCAGGGTGCGCAGACATGTGTCAACAAACCTAGCCATATTTCCTTTAAAAAACAATGCTAAAAATTAAATTATTGGGATATATCATTTGATAGATTTCAGTAAATCATCTGATAAAGATAATGATCTTTAAGGAAAGAGAGAGAGAGCTATTAGACATTTATACAATGGGAAGCCATCAGAGCAGATGGCTAGCTCAATTCATAGTAGTCCATATTAATTACTGTTGTATAGAGGTGGAAGTGGTGGTCTTTAGAAGTTGTAGGTTGTCGATTTTTTTTCCTATGTCTTAAGCATGTTATAAGAGCAGATATATTTTGGTTATGGGTTGCATTAAATGGCTACTGAGTCATCTTCCAAAGCCATAATTCTTTGATTCATTAAAATTTGATCACAATGATCCTTTATACAATTTATACCAAAAATTCTTTTATAAAATACCTTAAAGAACAATTGATTCTTTTCTAATATCAAAAGCAAAGCAAAAAATAAAAAGCAGAAACAATACACAGAACTCTAATTCACAAACTGGATACAATAAAAATACTTATTAAATGAAGTAATCACAAAGTGAGATGTTCTGTGGAATTAAAGTTTCAAACCCTGTTGTTCAATATCTTTTTTAATGGCTTGTCCATTTTCTAGTCTTATTAAGTAGAACTTAAAAAAAATCACTGAAGCTTTCTTTGATGACTAAGAAACTTGTAGTATCTAGTTAGAGTTCATTATTGAATGCTGAGAATTGAAGAAATTGAATGGAATACATTTGAGCCCTGAATGTTGATTTGAATTTTTTTTCATTAATAATAATATTAGTGGAGAAATAATAGTAGTGGATAGAGCACCAGTCCTGGAGTCAGGAGGATCTGAGTTCAAATCTGACCTCAGACATTTAATACTTCCTGGCTGTGTAACCCTGGGCAAATCACTTAACCCTAACTGCCTCAACAAAAATAATAACAATAATAGTGATATTTAATTCAATTTTCTATATTAAATTTGTATTAAAATTTTCATTACAATAACTATTTCTAAACATCTTTTCCTTTGTAGTTAAAATGAAGAGCTAGAAAATAAAATAGCTAAGAATTCTGATTAGCTAAAATTAAAGTTAACTGCTGTTTTGCCTCTGTAAAATATATTCTAGCATTTTTAAAAAATGAGACTGTTGATTGATGAATGAATTTTATGATTTCCTCCTCCATCACAGTATTCTCCAAAAAACTCAGTTCACAGGATGTATTGTTAGTGGTATTGACCCAGTGTTTTCAAAGGCTATTCTATAAAAGTATAAATCCTGCAAGGTCCTACTACTTGAAAACACACAAGTACATGTGAGGTAATGACTTACTATTGTAAGAATATGCGACTGTCTCAGTTGAGACAGAATTATCACCAGAAGCATAGACTCAAATGAATAATAAACATTCATGTGTGTATGTGCAATATACATATATAATATTCACATTTTATATTCATATATAACATATAATATACTACTCATACATAGAAACAAATATACATTTGTAAAAACTAAAACAAACCATTTAACTATAACCTAGAATTTTTAGGACATGGATTAATTGTATGAATACCCTCACCTAATAAAATCATGGATTCTTGAAATGTGATTTTTTTCAATAGGCAACTTAATTTTATATTGAAATGGGAAAAGACCTTAAACAAAAATGAGAATTATGAGTATTCTCAAATTATCTGATCTAGTGCTTTGTGAGAGAAAAGTCAAAATTACTTGGCAATAGAAAGCAGAAAATAGAAAAAGACAGCAAGAAGGAATTTTCACTTGTCATGCATGAGGAATTCATTGAAGGTAAGATGAAAAACTATCTATTGAAAAGATGAGACTTTCTAAAGTTAAAAAAAAAAAAACTTCACAGGGATCAAAGAAAAGGGGGAAAACACAAGTATTTATTATGTTCCTAATCTATACCAATCATTCCTATATGTTTGCCAAGAAATCACTACTCAGTGTCATGAGGAAACAGTCACAACTGAAACAATGAACAACAGGAAAAAAAATTCTATACCAAAAAGCATTTTATGTGTTCTACATAGGAGTGCTAGTGAATCTTATGACAATCCTTGGAGGTAAGTCCTATTATCATCCCTGCTTTCATTTGAGGAAACTGAGGCAGACAGCACTCAAATGACTCATCCAGAGTCACACAGTAACGTGTTCATTCCAGCCCCAACTTTCTATTTACTGCACAATCTAGCTGAAATTAGATAAATAAGAAAGTCTTAAACATGTGTATGTGAGTATGTGTGTGTGTGTGTGTGTGTTTATGTGTGTGTAATAGTAAAGGTGAGGGGATGTGTGGGATGATGATCAAGAAGGTTACTGATTTTTTTGATGAGTTTTCTAACAAATGTACTAATAATAAGGTAAAGCACTAATAAAGCATGTTAACTCATTTGATTTCCACAAGAAGCCATTATTTATTCTCGGATGATGAAACTGAGACAATTCTAGGGGCCATCTTCTGGCTCTTTTTGTATTTTCTGTTCTCCCTGCAATGATTACTGTCCAGAGAAAGTGAAGTACTAAGACTCTCAACTATCCAAGACTATTGGAATAATTATGAGTTATCATCATCATCACTGGATAGAGCTTTATAATTTGAAAAGCACTTTCCATATATTATTTTTATTCCAGAAAAGAATTCTTCAGAGTAGGCACAATTAACTATTACGATTTTACAAATGAGAAAATGGCAGCTGTGTAAGTCTGATTAATTTGTCCAGGATCCCACAACTGGTAACTTTTTGAAGAAAGATTTGAACTCAAGTCTTCCTGACTTCCTTCAAATCAACCATTCTTTACTGTACCACTTATCTATCAAAAAAGGACTTTTGTGGCTGGGGAAGCAGTGTTAGAATGTTCCAAAAAAAGCATCTTTAGCCTTGATGTAAATATAATCTTACTAATAATTAAAGATAACCAAAAAGATAACAGGCTGCCTCTGGGCAAAGTGAATATGTATAATTAAATGGCCTTAAGCAAAAGTTTTATCTCCACTCATAAGCACTTTTAAGGGTGGACACTCCCTCTATGTGCTTGTATGTGTACACATAAATACACATATGTTTAGTTACAATATACAAGTGAACATGCATAGATAAACACACAAACATTCGTGTACACATGTGTGTGCATATGTGTTGTATCTGCTTGTCTCTGAAATTATTTCTTTGAAATTCTATGAAAACATCATGGCAAATCAGAAAGCAACTAACAGATATTTCAGGTTTACTCTTATTATAGACCCATTTATCAAAGAGCAGTCATCAATGTAAAGCAAGTGTCATAAATTTCAATAAAACAGAATAAATCATTAGAAATTATTAATGAAAAGTGCCTAACTGCCCTCAAAAGATAGCTATTAAATTAAATTATTTCTTATTAGAACTGAAAATCTCTTGTGGCGATCCAATACAATTTTGAAACATATTTACACCTGTCTAAAAATAGTGATTTAGTAAATTATACAAATTCAGCAACTAATTTAAAGAAAATAAATGCTCATTGTCTCCCAAATGTGCAATATATTATATTTTCCCAAGATTTGCTCAATTATGCTCCTAAAGAAATAAAAAAAGAAAAGGATATATATATATATATATATATAACAAAAATCATAGATTTCCATTTTTGTGATAGCCCAAAATTGGGAATTAAGAGGCTGTCATCCTTTTGTGAAATACTAAACTGTGGTACATGGAAATATTGGAATATTGATATACAATATAAATTATGATATTGACAGTTTTAGAGGAAACAAAAAAGGTCTTTTTGAAATGTTTCACAGGGAAGTCAGCAGAGATGCAACAGCTCACTTAATTTCGGGAAGATGAGCTTTAATTCTTTTTGTCGGGTTTACTGGCTAAATCATTATGCAAAAGGTAAAAGGTCTAATCTTTGCTTTTTATTGCTTACAGGATGGAATCTTTCAATGTTCCCTCATGGTACTCTCTCTATTGTGCCTATAAATTGATCAGTTTCAATAATGATATTATTGAGAAAAGCAATCTTTAAATTCTTTAGATTTCTGATCAATGCAATCATAAATCACAAGTCTAAAATGATAAATTTGAAACATGCCATTCATCTCCTGAAAGAAAGGAGAAGAACTTAAAATACAGGAGTAATATATACTTTCTAGTCAATGTGAGAATTTGTTTTGTGGTATTATGTATATAGTGAAAATTTTTTATTATTATTTTTAATGGATCAGAGTGGAAGAGATTGATTAATAAAAATCTTGTTACTTGAACAATGGAAATAACAATATAAAATATTAAATATAAAATGAGCTTAACTTTTAAAAACAAAAAACCAAAGTAACAGAACCCTATTGTTAGAATGTATTAACTCTACTTGAATCATCCCCAATTCATTTTTCTGGAAATTTAATTCAAATGTCCCCATTTTTCCTTCTGCTTCTTAGATAGTACTAAATTTTTACTCTCTGACTCACAAAATCTTCATAATAGAATATTATTATTCTTCAGCTTCAGGATCAATTTGATAATAATTAATAGAATAGCACAGTATAATTAATAATATAATAGAAAGAGAATTGAATCAGGAATCAATATACTTTCGGTTCTAATCTTGGATCAATCACTAAGAAGTTGTATGATCTCCTCTGACCATCAGTTCTATTTACACTCATTTAAAATAACTTCACAATATATCATTGCCTCTCTTGGGCTTACCTATTGTAACTTTCTGCAAATTTTAATTTTTTTCTTTGTAGCGAAAACAGAAGTACAATGATAATCACATAGTTCTCCTTTTCCTGCATTTTCTGTGACCATTAATGCTTTGTGCTCCCTATCTCTCAGCAGTAAGTTCTCACTTAATATTTCTTCTTTTTGTTTTGAATATTATTTTACTCAAAAGAATTCTAATTTTTCCAAGTCTAGATTCTGAATTTTAACAGCTTTGAATTATTCACTTGTGTAATCAATCTCTGACCTATGATTCCCAGAAATTCTTTCCTGGGTTTTCTAAAGCCTTTATTAAGTTTATTAACTTATCAATTTTTTTGATTTTGGTTTTGCTTTGTTTTGTTCTGTTTTGTTTTTGTTTATTCATTTGCACTTTAAAACCCCCTTTCTCTTGGTTTCTGGGTCAGCTTTCTCCTGGATTTTCCACGTGGATTTTCTTACTTAGTCTCTACAGGCTTTATCACTTTCCCTAAGTGTGAATGTTGCCAAGGGCTCTTAATACCATCCTATTATTTTGCTACACAAGTTAACCTGGCTATTTTCTCTCTTCTTGTGATAATTCTCAAATCTACACCTTCAGCTATAATGTGCTCCATGAATTCTAATCAGTTCTGCATTTTCAGCTACCCAAAGACTATCTCTACCTGGATTTTTCCCTAGCACCTCATCCTTAACATTTCCAAAAATGATTTTATTATATTCCCTTTCTCTTCCCAGTCAAACAAGTTTGAAATTTTGGAGTTATCTTCATCTTTTCCATAAATCTCTATAGCCAATTATTCACCAAATCTTTTACACTTTGCCTTGTCAATATCTTTTGCATCTCTATTTTTCTATCAACTCACAGTATCATCACCCTACATTTCTTACTGAACATGTTATACTACACCTCTAATTGGTCTACCTACCTCTAAATGTAAATATATATATATATATATATACACACACACACACACACACACACACATATCTCTAACAGGCTCTATATGATCCTACAGATTGGATCTAGTCACCCAGTAGGATATTACCGTATTTATTCAGAGTCATTTGGTACCTCACACCAGTCACCAACTCTGGATTTGACTCAGTCCTCCAATTTGTCCTCAAATTTGTAAGTCAAAGTTACCCACAACAAATGATAACCACATATTTATATGCAAACTCTTTTAAAGTCATAGGTCATAACCCTATCGATGGGTTGGAATGGAATGGAAATATGTCACTTACTTACCACTCTAGCTCTTAAGCATTTTTATCTATATACTCAGTCATTCAAAATAATGTCACTTTGATTTTCCATATAACTTCTTACTTAATGGTGAAGCAAAAGAAATCACATAAATACCAATTCCAGATTTAAATGGTATTAGTCCATTCCTTTCAAAACCCCAAATCAGATGATACCCCTTCATTGATGCCTTCCTGATCCTTTCAACGAATGTATTTTCTCCATCCTTAAATTTTCTGTACTATTTTGTCTGGGTGTCTCTTTTACAAAGTTTATTTAACATTTTATATCTTTTTTAATTGAATTCATGAATTGAATTGAATTGAAAACACTCAAGTGTTTTATTCTTTTTTTTTTAGATTTGAGGATTATGCATAAAGTCAGGGTTGTTGAATATTTTATCTATATATTCATCATTAAGCACCTACCATGGAACCTTATACAGTAGACCCTTATGATGTTTGTTGAGCTGAATAAATTAATAAAGCATTTTAAGTGCTTACTGTGTGCAAAGGACTATGATAGATGATGGGGACAGAAGGTACTCACATTCTAATGGGAAAGATTACACAGAGAGAAAGTTTCCATTGCATGTCAGATGGAGATGACTCCATGGTCATCACAAAAAAGCACAAAAAATAAACTGTGATGAATGTATTCACTATCCTCAAAGATGGTCTGCCCTTTCACAAACATAATTTGTATGTGTTATTCTTTAGAGAGAAAAGGCATTCTTATTAATGGAATAAAATAGAAATGTGGAGCTCTATGAGATCAAATATAATAAGCATGGGTGAATGTCTCTTCTAATTCTACTCTTCTACATGTCAGTGGACCAGTGCCACTAAAAAAGGAACTATTATCGAATTTTCCCTCGATAATGACTACTTTGCCCTTTTCTATCATTGAGACCTACTTCAGATACATCAGTAGTTAGTCCTTGGCACTGGGGTTGGATCCCAGTCTTGATTCATAACTAATACCTGGTTTTGATCTCAAATACCCATACTTAATCTCCCAAATGAGAGATAGATAGCTGCTTCATTTTGAAACCTATACCAGAGTTGCCCTTTGGTTTAAAGAAACTGGCATCTTCTCCCCCAACATACACTGTGATTACCTCTTCAGTTCTGATACTTCTCCCCAATTCCTTATCTATGGTCCTGAAGTCCCTGAACTACACTTTGACCCTTGAAGAATTGACATTTTTAAAAAAATGAAAACAGAAGGCAGAAATACATTACCTAAATCCTTGCTAGAATAAAAGGGTAACTTTCATGATGGGAGTCTGGAGAAAAGGAGCAGAACATGTTCAAAAATGATTGGTGTGAAAACAGAAGGCCGCAATGATTTTTTTTAATATTGACTATCTTTATAGCATGACAAAATGGAGCATTTTCCATGAATTCTCTACATCCTCTCCCTTCCTATTCAGTGCATTCTAGTTTTCCTAACTGTCTTAATGGAATTGAACTGACAGTGTAGCAATTCCGTCAATTACTCAGTAATTGGACATTATTATGACTGTAAAAGTCAATTTGGACATGTCATATAGATGTTTTTCATGCTGTGAGAAAAAGGTGCATTACAGCAGAAAAAAGATAAAAGAATAAAAGAGAGACAAGGAAGTAGCTTATAAGTGGAATCTTATAGATCAAAAGCAGACAGGATCAAAAAATATATATAATTTATAAAGAAAATCTAAAAGCCTAATCTATACCACTAAACATTATCATTAAGTAGCATCTATGTGTTTCTTCTTCAGCAATGAGTGGCAATGAGTGACAACATTATATATAGTATCTTAACTCCTGGCTGTTATCACTCAAATGTTTTTTTTTTTTTTTTCTGCCCTCTATAGCCTAGTCCTTTATTCTCATTTTCCTCAATTCAAGCCTAGTGTTGCATGCTGAAGCAACCCATTCCTTCCACCATCCTCTCCAGAATGCATATTCCATAGAAAACACTGATTTTCATCTTGAATTTTTGTCTTTCCCAACATATACAAACACATACATGCACCACATTTGCATAATTACACTGGTCTCTACTGTTCCTTGCACTTAATTTTCATTCTCCAGGTATTCTTCACAGGCTATTCCCCAAGACTAAAATATACTGCCCTGCTCCCTTAAGTTCCATCTATAATCTCATATTTAACAAGAAAACTTTCCTTATCCCTCTTCATGTTAGTGCATTCCTTATGGATTATCTCCAATTTGTCCTCTATACATTATCTTTCTACATTGCTGTTTGTACAATGTGTCCTCTATTACATGAGCTTCTTGAGGGCAAGAAACTGTTTTTACCTCTGTATCCTTAACACTTAGCATAATGTCTGCCATATAAAATGCACTTAATAAACACTTATTGACTGACTGAATGAATGAATCTGAAGTCAGAAAAATCAAGCTATAAATCCTATATCAGAAATTTAATATGTATATGACTCTAGACAAGTACCTCATCCTCTATGATCCTCTACTCTTTACCTATAAAATGGGAAACATGGACTCAATGACACTTGCCAACTTTGTGCTTCTTACTGACTGTATCTCATGCTTGGGAAGCTTCCTGGACCTTAAAATTTTAACTCAAATCTCACCATCTGCAAGAAGCTTATCTAGTCTTCTGTTATCTGCTCCATAGAGCTTTCCCTCAAAAATTAACTTTCATTATTACATACAACTACTGATGATGTAGAGCATATAGTTAATATAGATGTACTTATACATTTACTTATACTTACCCATATGCATACCTGCTATCTAGATCATTATTTTGTTTACAATGAAAACCTATTAGGACAAAGACTATTTTTGCCCTTAGCTGTACTTTACAATGCTTAGCATAGTGGCCAACATACTTCATAAGCTTTATAAAAACTTACCGAATAACTGGTGCAAATCTAGATCCTCTGTTTAAGAGTCCATGCTCATTCTACTATGAGACACTGCCTTCTTAAAGTGGTCTCTAAGGTTCTTTCTAAACTTAATGTCCTATGATCTCCCAAAGCCATGCAGAGAAAAAAAAAATCACTTGTCTCCATTTCACAATGCAAGAAATTAAAAAAAAGAAAAAGAAAAGAAAAGAAAAGAAAAGAAAAAAGAAATGAAGGGGAAAAAAAAAAAAAACTAAGAAATATCTCTACCTCTTCATAATTTATTCAGATCCTGGAATTGTAGACCTTATCTCAGGAGAATCCCTTTGTTCTCTATATTTTTAAAACACAATTTGTTTAATTTGTTTATATGATTTTTTTTTTTTTACTGACATGTCTAATTTCTTGCCCATTGAACATGAACTTACTTTTATTTGGGTTTGCTTTTAATTAAACTTTCTAGTTTTCATGGTTGAGATCTTTTATCAATTATTTTAAATCATGAATGTTTTCCGTGAGTAGAATTCCAGCCATGGAATTCTCTCTTTCTCCATTAGGAAATTGATGAAGCTAAATAAAATCATCAAAAACCTGATTATTGAGACTATGCTTCTGTTTATTTGTCTATATTTCAGATTTTCTTCACTGTTGGCTTACTCTACATGCAAACCCAAATCATTTTACCTCTTTTCCCAATTTTACTATTCTGTTCTTAATAGTTGAATATCTTGTTGGCTATAGCTTAATTGCTTTGTGATACTATCTGGAACAGCAGATTATGACTACTGATGAAATTGAACAAGGACAAAAGAAGACTTTACCTTAAATGTTATTAGCATTAGTCAATACAATATAAAAGCAAAATTCATTTTTGATGCATTTTTCTATGTATTTCTTAAATAGATATGAAGCAGAGCAACTCACATTTTTGAAAATGCAGGCATTGTATTTCTGGGTTTATTATATTCTTCTTATTAAGTGTATTGGGAACTTTTTACCAGCATAAGGTCAGCATTATATTTACTTTAATGTTGTTAAGCTTCAGGAAGATCATTTATTTTCTCCCAGCATTTTGACTTTATCTGTTTAAGATAAGGGCTAAGCATTTTAGATAAGAGGAGAACTGAAGTACAATCACTACTAAAAGAAATTCCAATTATAAATAATCATTGGGGAAAAACTATTCACTACCTCTAATAATTAAACAAATGCAAAAAGAAACAACTTTGGGGGACCATTACAGCATCAAGTTGGAAAAAATTAAGTAAAAATGACATGAATTGGTGTTTGTGAAAGCATTGAAAATAAGATGCTATAAGAAAATTGTTAGTAGAATTGTAAATTAGCAAATGTTTTGAGCATTCTGACAGCATGCCACATAAGTAACAAAAGTTGAATCCCATTACTGGAAATATATCATTTAGAATGAACAAAAAAGAGATGCTTATGTTTAAAGATATGTATAACTATGTTATTTTATTATGAAATACTAGAATCAAGCTAACTGCTCTCAAAATGGTTAATATTAGTAAAGTATACTATGTTCATATAATGAAAATTTATAACATAATTTAATACTCCATCATTGTGGGGCCCTATTATTTGAATAAAGAGTGCAATTCTTCGCTAACTTAATAGGTGATCTTCAAGTATTGGGGCAGAAAAATTCACCCTGTGGCCAACTCATTAATGTTCCTTTTCTAATACTGCCTTGATTGTGGTTCAGTGTATGTTCATTTTTATCCAATATAAAATGTCAAAGATTTAAATTCCTGACTATCAGAAGAGTGTTTAAACAAGTCTATTAACCTAGACATAGTTGTTTAAGCCTCTAACCCCTGCTACTTGAGAAGGTTGACGTTAGTGACTAGGTTCTAATATAGCAAGATTAACAAACCTCCAGGTGAGAAAAATTGAGCATATTAAGGTTCTATACCAATAACCATTGGGGTCAGACCTGTGAATAACTTTTGGACTTCCAGTGATGGCAAAATTGGATTCCTACTAGCAAAAAAAAAAAAAAAGTCTTTCAGATTATGCAAAATAGTCATTACTGAAGAGTGTGGTTTTATATAATTTTAGAGCTTCCTCATATAAACAAAATGGAGTCACAGAACCTGAATTCAAATCCTTATTCTATTATATTCTGGCTTTTAAAACTTGTGTGATCTTGGTAACTTCAATTCTCTGAGTCTAAGGAAATACAATTAATTTGAAGAAGAAAAGCTCTTTTAAAAAAAATTGAGGATGGCTTTTCTGTATAGAAAGAAGGAGAAAATTGTTATGTAAAAACAAATAAGTAGCAATTAGCAGCATGTTTGTTTGTGTGTGTGTGTGTGTGTGTGTGTGTGTGTGTGTGTGTGTGTATCTTTAAAGTGTGCAAAGTACATTAACAATATAATTTCATTATATCTTCACAACAATACTGGTAAATTAGTAAATGCTATTATCCCCATTTTCCAGATGAGAAAACTTGCCGGGGTCTACATAGCAAGTGTCCAAGTCTGGATTTTAATTAAAGTTTTCCTAACACCAGCTCCTTCATTCTATCCACTCTGCCACCTCATTGAATCAGTAAAAATAGTCATTTTAAAAAATAAAATGATATTGGACTAAATTACCTCTAAGCTCTTTTCCCATTTTAGACCTTGGGATTTTAGGTATATTTTGGAATGTCTTGGGTTTAAAAGTTCTCCTGGAGAATCTATTGTCTAATACAAGTTAGAAATTCAAGGAGTGTTAGTGTCTACTCTGATTCTAACCCCCTGGTTTACATTAGGGAGTAACCTCTTTCAACTCTTCTTTTCTTCCTTCATCTGCTCAAAGGCAATCCCTATACAAAATTCTTTTACAAATGGTAATTTTAAAGCATAACTAAAATGGTTCCTTGCATCCAGCAGTGAGAATGTGAACTGCCCCCAATTATCAGTTCATACAATGCAATTGATACAATGACTACTGAAGATAGCTTAATGAATAAAATGTAAATTCCAAGCTATAAACTTCAAAGACACATACATTCAACTTCATCTGACCAATTACATTCTCTTAGCTACTTGTTTTTTGGCTTCTGAATTTCTGTCCTTTGCCTGCGAGTCTCTCTTTGTATATGAATCATAGAAAATGATAAAATATAAATCTGGAAGCAATTTGATGTATCACCTAGTAGTCTAGCAAAATCAGAAAGGTCCTGAGACTTGCAAACAAATATTAAGTAGCAGAACCAAGGTTTCCCATAATATTTGCTGTTCTACCATGAAATGGAAGAGACCTCAGCGGTCAAGTGCAAGTGACCCATGACCGCTACAATATCACTAAAGAGTAATTTTTGCTTCAAGATCTCAAGAGAGTCTATACTCATTTTATTGAGTCATCAAGAAAGACTAAATGAAATTTTCAGGCAAACTCCACTTTGTTGCAACTTTGATCATTTTTTATACTTACTCTTACTAGATTCAATATCTCCTACTGTATTGTATGGGCTTTCTGGAATTAAGGAGTGCTGGAGGCAGGAGAGCCATCAGGAGGATGGTCAGAAATGGAATGTCTCTTTTCCAGTTCTTCTTAGCTCTTAAATACCTTGATATGATTACATCATTACAGCATACTACTATGTGTGAACTAGAGAACCATTACATCACCATGCTAAGTACTAAGTATATGTGAACCACAGAACCATCATCTCATCAATTCCACTGAGTTAACACCTTGTAAGTATCCTTGTTTCAAGTATGCTTCTCCAGAGTTTTTCTGCTCCAAATATTTGAAGATCATTTATTAAGTTAGCAAAGAATTGTACCCTTTATTCAAATAATAGGGCCCCACAATGATGGAATTACAATTATTTAGTGAACTGGAGTATTAAATTATGTTATAAATTCTCATTATATGAAAATAGTGTACTTTACTAATATTAACCATTTTGAAAGCAGTTAGCTTGATTCTATTATTTCAGAATTTCAAAATAGAATTTATTATTTCATAATAAAATAACATAGTTATACATAGCTTTAAACATAAACATCTCTTTTTTGTTCATTCTAAATGATATATTTCTACTATGTATAGATATTACCATGTTCTGGGCCTGAAAAAGTTTCATGATCACCAGCTCCCAGTGATTGGATAACATGTGCACTGTCACCAGAGCTTTGCTTCAGGGCAAGAAATCAAGAGAATAGAGCAGCAGGATGTGTTCTATGGCATACTTACTTTCTACACAAGCCCAGATATAGTTTGGTATCAGTGACTTCACCCTTAGTTTGTTTCTTCCTCATTCAAGGGCTTAGAAAAACAGCGTGTCCCACTTGTTCTATGTAGCCAGGGGGCACAGTTCCCGATCTGGAGTCAGAAAGACTCATCTTCCTGAATTAAAATCTGGCCTCAGATACTACTAGCTATGTCCCCCTGGATAAATCACTTAACCTGGTTTTTCCCAATTGCCTCATTTATAAAATGAGTTAGAGAAGAAAATGGCAAGTTTTGCCAGTATTTCTGTTAAGAAAACCCTAAATGAGATCACAAAGAATAGTACGTGACTGAATAGCAACAAAGTTGTTCCATTCCAAGTAAACTTACTTTCTTACTTGTTCTCCCTTGCTCCATATGTAAAAAATAACTAATTCTCTTGCCATTGACTCTTTCATTGATGGTAAGTGTCTCTGAAGTAGCACCAGTCTTAAAGCCAAAAAAAATTTTTTTTCCCAGAGATTACAAAATAGAAGACTAAAAACTATTGTACATGAGTCTACATATTTCTATGCTCTCTCTCTATATTTTTTCTACCCATCCTTATTCTATGATGTGCTCACCATCATATGTAGATTGGTCTGATTCATAATATGCCATCCTCCTTCCTATAAGCTGGCTTTTCATTAACAGAATATAGTAGAAGTGATGATCAATCTCCCATTTATTGATCCATCTCTCATTACCCCAACACAGAGGGAACATCCCAAGAGAATGCTATATACAATTTGCTTGAATTCTCTTCTACATTTGTGTTCCATATCTTCTGTTATTGTTGTTATTCAGTCATTTCAATTATGTCTGATTCTTCATGACCTATTTGGGATTTTATTGGCAAACACACTGGAGCTGTTTGTTATTTCCTTCTCCAGTTCATTTTATACATGAGGAAACTGAGGTAAGCAAGATCAAATGACTGGCCAAGAGTTACATAGCTAATATGTAGGCTGGATTTGAACTCAGTTCTTCCTCATTCCAGGCCTCTCCTACCAGCCCCATTTTTAAGCCTAAGCAAACTATCTACAGAATTTTCCTGATCTTTCTATTATACCCTTATTGTCTGTGATGAAAGGTTTCTATTATTTACACAAAGGTAGCTTACTAAATATCTATATATTGTGTGTATGTATATATACATATATTTATATACATGTACATATTTTTAAGTGACAGCTATTCATCCCACTTGCATTAGTTTGCTGATGAAGCAGTTAGTTGGCACAATAGATAAAACAATAGACTTGGAATAACAAAGATTTGAGTTCAAATTTAGCTTCAAATACTTATTAGCTGGCCAGTCAGCCTCTGTTTGCCTCTTTTTCTTCATCTGCAAAATGGAGCTAATAAAACCATCTATCCCCTAGGTTATCATGAGAATCAAATAAGATAATAATTATAAAGTGCTTAGTATAGTACCTGGCACATAGTAGGTGCTATAATAAATGATAACGTACTATTATTATTACAGAGAAGAAAAAATATTCTACTCAGAAAACTGATCCTTTAATTCCATTCATGGAAGGAAATTAAATAATAGCTTAGTCCTTTAGTCCTTAGCCAAATCATCAGACTATTCAAAAGTTTTCTCACATACACACACACACACACAGACACACACACACACACACACCACAACACAATTCCAAAACCACTCAGTATTGAACTTGTTTTTTACTTAATCTACTGCTTGTAAATTTCTCTGAATAATTTATTTTTTATATGTTAATGGAACAAGGCCATCAATATGCATTTGTACAAAAACATCAACAAGATTTTCAGTATGCATTTAAAAAAGGGTTTCTTAAGACATTTTGTAACTAATATAACGAAAACAGAATCAGCACTGAGGGAGTATATAGAAGTCTGGAAGACCTGGGTTGAAGTCTTCCTCCTGTTGTATACTATCCAGGAAGACTCCAGCAAGCCACTTAATTTCTTAATCAATCAATTAATAAATTAATGGGAGAAAGAAAGAAAAGCGCTGTACTTTCTGCCACTCTCATTCATACTGTTAGCACATATTCTTTTGGTAAAATGGATTTAGTGTAGAATGTCCTTTCTCTTGGAATCTCTCATTTGTTTATTTATAATATATTACATTCAAACACCACCTTTATCCATGAAGCCTTCTTTGATCTCCAAGCTTATAATTATCTCCCTTTTGCACTTTTTCATATATTTATTGTATATTGGTGTGGCTTATGCTTATTTATGAACTTGTCAAATTTCCTACTAGACTGCCTCTTTCAATAAAAATGATAGTTCTCTATATAATATATAATAAAAGCCAAGAGAACAAAAGGATATTAAATGAAAGGCTAGAAATTAGTTGATAATTCTCAGTTGAGAAGGATTACTTCTGATATATGGATACTACCATCCCATTTGACTTCATATCTTCTACCTTTAGGCTCCTTTTTTTTTTTTTCCAATACACGTTCTTAGTTGCCTTTTTACTTTCTTCCACTTTCAAGTGGTAAACTCTGTTTTTTCAGTGTACCCATAAGGCATTTAACAAGATTTTTTAAACAGAACACAGGCACTATGGCTGAGTCTCCTGGGGTTTTCTCTCAGCTTTAGCACTGCAGAACTGCATCCAAGCTACCAGACACCAAAGTAATTAAAAGGAGAGTAGAAATAGAAATGAAAGACATATTTTAAATTGATCACCAAACACAGATAGGGCCTCTTAAAAAGAAAAACCCACTTATAAACAGAACAAAATGAATAGATTTTGAAGCAGTATCTCAAACAATAAAACAATGTGAAGTGAATCATTTTAAAGTTTTAAATGAGGAACTGGAACTTTTGAAATCATACATTTCAGACTAGAAGAGACTTTAGAGGTCATTTGGAACAACCCTCTCATTTTTAAGTGGAGGAATGTGAATTCCAGAAAATAAAAATCTAATTGTTAATTTTATCTATCCATCTACCTATTGATCAATCTATTATCACATATCTATTATTGATCATATATCTATCATCTATTATCTATCTGCCTATTATCTGTCTATAAACTATTATCTATTAAGACCAAAACACTGAAGCAGAAGAGAGACATTTTGTGTGTGTGTATAGAATAGGAATAAGAGACTTGGATTCATGTTTAAACTTGGCTAATAACAATGTAACTTTAGGATAATCTATTTCCTTTATGTGGATCCCAATTTTCCCATGTGTCCAATAAAAGCATTGTGAACAAGATCTCTTGGTATTGATGTGCTAGGATCCTGTCCTTTCTTTATGTAGACATCTGGGAAACCATATTCAAGCAGGTCATCAGTGTCTATAAACTGAAGGATAAGAAAGAATGTGACATTTCCTTGAAGTCTATTGTCAAGGGCAGATAGGTATTTCTTTTGAATAATATCTTCAGGGTTGTGGAGAATAGTCAATAGTATTAACTCCATATCAAAAGGTATAACAAATAGCTATGCAAATCAAAAAGAACATATAGGTGTATGCTACTGGAATTAAACTTCTCTAAAAGCATGGGTGTGGCCGGCAGTCATGTCTCTAACTCCTAGAGTCAAGATTCTCCTAAACCTGTCCTAAATTCTGCCTCCTCACCTCCACCTCCTCCCCAAATCAAGCATTTTGCATAAGTCCAAGGAAATAACAAAGAAATGAAATCTTCAAGAGCAAGAGCCAATGGAGGAACTTCCACCTAACTGTGTTTAGAGTTTTAAAGTTCTTACCAGTTAATCAACCAGTATTTATTAAGGATCCAACATGTGTCATTCACTGATAAATACTGAGCAAAGATAAATCAAAACCATCATCATTTGCAAGAAGTTTACATGCTAATGTAATAGAGGAAACAAAATAGACATTTTATATGTGCATATATATGCATGTGGATATATATATGCATATCTATGCATATATACATATATGGGGAAATGTACATATATTCGTGTGTATATACATATGTATATATAAAACATGTAGAATAGGAAACTATTCTCTCAGAGCATAAGAATTAAATCCCAAAAAATAAACTACCTGACCAGGACTTACCAACCTCCAGACTCAGACATTTATAACTGTATAATCCTGAGCAAGTTACTTAATCCTGTTTGCCTGTTTCCTCATCTGTAAAGAGGGAATAATAAGAATACCCAAGTCCCAGAGTTGTGGTAAGCATCAAATGAGACCATAATTGTAAAACACTTAGCAAAGTTCCTGGAATACCAGGCACTGTATACATAATATCAAAGATAATGATGATGGTCATTGATAAGAAGTGAATTGCTTATTGAACTAATAAATAAAACTAAGAATTGGTTTTATGAAAAAACCAATAAAATCGATAAATCTTTGGTAAATCTGATTAGAAAAAGGAGAGAGGGAAATCAAATTAGCAGTCTTAAAAATGAAAAAGGAGAACTTTGCACTGATGAAGAGGAAATTAAAGAAATAATAAGGGGTTATTTTGCCCAACTTTATGCCAATAAATTTGATAACCTAAGCGAAATGGATGACTACCTCCAAAAATATAGGCTTCCCAGATTATCAGAGAAGGAAGTAAATTGCTTAAACAGTCCCATTTCAGAAAAAGAAATAGAACAAGCTATTAATCAACTCCCTAAAAAAAAATCCCTGGGACCAGATGGATTTACATGTGAATTCTACCAAACATTCAAAGAACAATTAGCCCCAATGCTTTATAAACTATTTGAAAAAATAGGGAATGAAGGAGAAGAAAACAAAAAAAAAAAAAAAAAAAAAAGAAGTGAACTGCTGTGTGGGGTTCCTTCATTCCTGAGGAAGTTATTGAATATTTTAATTACCATATGTAGCTTTGCAATGACAGTTAGCATGGTATCTCTTTAATGTCACAACTAGAGAGAAGGTATAAGTCTTGATTTACAGAGGAAACTGACTCTTTATAGAAAAGTACAAAAATACTTGTGAATCTGGAAAATTTTTTATTAGATAACTTTTGCTCAAATTGAGAATGTTCTTATTGATTCGAATCTCCATGGTATATATTTGAACAAATACAAAAACAGGGAACACAAGACAGCTAATTCTGGTGTTCAGTGGATCCGTGTTCAGATCAGAACTAATGATAAAAGATGCAAATGCAAATATACATGTTTGTTTAGGCATATATAAAATTAGAAAGAATGAATCATGCTTCCCACTCCTAGAATAAAGATTGTAGAGTACAGAATTACACCTACATTTTCTAACATTCATGCTGTGGTTTGTTACAAGACAATCCCTACTTATGTAAAAAGAGTGTCTCTCTCTCTCTCTCTCTTTCTCTCTCTCTCTCTCTCTCTCTCTCTCTCTCTCTCTCTCTCTCTCTCTTTATCTTTCTGCATGTCTCTGTGTCTCTTTCTTGTGTCTCTGTATTTCTCTATGTATCTATGTCTTTCTGTCTCTCTTCTGTCTCTGTCTGCCTCTGTGTGTCTGTGTGTCTCTTTCTTTGTGTCTCTTTCTGTCACTGTATCTATATCTGTCTCTGTCATTCTGACTCCATGTCTCTCTGTTATCTTTCTCTGTCTCTATCTCTCTATCTCTTTCTGTTTGTCTGTCTCTCTCTGTATCTATCTCCTCTCTGCTTCCCTCTTCTTTTCATCTCTTTTTCTCTGTCAAAAGAAAAGTTTCAGGGCTGCTCATAACATTTTTGGGATCACATAACTCTCATTTGTAGATTCAACAAGAGGTAGCATGTTCAGCCATTCCCAGTAAACCATCTCGGCAGATTGGCTAAACAAGATCAAGGGTAACCAACAAGTCTTAAACCTATTGGTGAGTTAGGCAAATGACTACCACAAGCATATGAAGACTTCCTTTAGCAGAATGAGCAGATAAAAACAATTTGTTCACAGCCAAAAAGAAAGTTGAAACAGGGACTGAGAAGCACTAAGCAATTTGTCAGACATCAAAGATGCCAAGGTTATCCATTGCATCCCAAGCAATTGCCAGCTAATCTTTGTCTTGCCACTGTACTTTGATGATTCCAGATGAGAGGCTGACAACTTTGTGTAACTCTGCTCACTTAAATCCAATTCATGCCCAATTCAAGATATCATCCTCCTGATACCATTGATCCTCTTTGAAAGTAAAAGACAAACAATAATGGGGAAAGTTACAACTAAAAAAAGAAAATAAATAAATAAGTTACAATGAATCAAAAATAAACAGAGGAAAGTTGAGAAGGGTAGTAGATGAGCAGGATAATATTGGAGCTTATAAGATTGAAATTATGTAGAAAAATGAACTTTAATTTATAGAAAAAAGACAAATTTTTAATAAAAATTGACATTTCATATACAACCCTCCTGTTTACATTTCTGTTTATATTGAAATGTTCATCTTATGTTTATTAAGTTCATAATTATAATTTTTCAAATAGTTTGAGAAATAAATAGATAGAGAGAGACATGGACAGACGGACAGACAAACAGATGGATAGATGGATGGATGAAAAGATAGATGGATGAATGGGTGGGTGAATGATAGACAAACTGATCCATGGAAGGAAGGAAGAAAAGAAAAAAGGAAGGAAGGAAGGAAAGAAAGAAGGAAGGAAGGAAGAAAAGAAAAAAGGAAGGAAGGAAGGAAGGAAGGAAGGAAGGAAGGAAGGAAGAAAGGAAGGAAGGAAGGAAAATGAATCAAAGAAAGAAAGATGGCTAAATAGATGCTATATCTATGCTAGATATCATGAACATTTATTAAATGCTTACTATTTGCCAGGTACTATGCTAGGCACTAGGATTACAAATATAAATGAAAAATAAAACAGTCCCTGCCATCAAGAAAACTACATCCTAAGTGAGAAGAACAATACATAAAAGAAAGCTGAGAGGGGTTTTGGGAAACAGGGAAGATACTTTCACAAGGGTATGACAGCAAAGCCCAAAAAGTCAGAAGTGCAAATCTGATTAAGCATGACCAGCTTTGGCCAGTCATTAAAATGTAGAATCTCAGAAGGAACACACCAATAGTAGAAGGAAGACAGCAAACATGATAGAGGAACATTCTCAAAAGAAAAGGCCTCAAATACTGAAGAGAGTTCCAAGGCAAGAAGGTAGCTGAGTCTTTATGGCAAAATCCAAAGAGAATATGTTGTGGTTGGTTCAGTTGTTTCAGTAATGTCCTATATTCTTCATGACCCCATGTGGGGATTTCTTGGCAAAGATACCAGAGTAGTTTTCAATTTTCTTCTCCAATTCATTTTACAGATGAGGAAATTTAGACAGAGTTGAATGACTTGCCCAGGGTCACATGGCTAATAAGTTTCTGAGGCTAGATTTGATTCCTGACTTCAGGCCTTACACTTTATTTACAAATGAATATTTTAAAAAGAGGATGCTACATGCTATATTTTAAAAAGAGGATAGCAAAGTCAGATTCTCTGGAACTCAATTTTCTTTTCTATAAAATAAGTGGATTCAATTTAATGATTTCTAAGTTCCCTTCAGCTTTAAATCCTATTATCTTATTCAGCAACATTGCTTTGTTTTTTCAACCATAATGACCATCAAAATAGAGGGGGAAGCTTATAAAAGCTTATATAGAATGCTTGGGTATACCCACTTGCAAGCTAACACCCCAATATAGTATAACAGCAATGCTTTGCTACAGTGAATTCACTATTTTCTCATTTAAGTTTAAAAAAGAAATTAATTCCACTTCACTGGTTAGACACAGTGTAGTTTCAATTCATTGCTCTGAAAGAGTTTCTTGTCTGTCACCTCACAGGTGGCACAGAAGCCCTGGGGAGATGCTACCTTGGCTACACAAATGAACTAAGGCAAATAAGTACATTAAGTAACCATGGCAAAAACATTTTGGATAAAGAGTGGTATAACAAAATATGCAAATTCAAAGGAGTAATGTTATGTTCTCTTAAGTAACAATGTTTTTTGCAGGAAAATTATGAGCAAAATTAGAATAGATTATATATGTCATTGTTTTTCAGATGACACAGTACCTCTAATTTTAAGGTAAACTAGAAATGACTCTGATTAAAAGTTAGTCCCATGTTGATACCTATGGATTTAAGTAAACGGCAAAATAGCTATGAAAAAGGGCACTGGCCTTTCCTCCTCAGTCCACTTTCTTTAGTAAGCATAGTGATTAACTAAAGTTACAAACCATTGGGAATATAAAATACTTGCCTAAAATATATCTATTTTGCATGATTACCATGATATTAATAGGAATTATGCATTCATAATATATTTTGGTAAATTTAAAACATTTTCCCAAAATATAGCTTAATATGGCTTTGTATATTATAGACTCACTTTTGACAATTGTACCTTGTATAGTAAAGTACAAAGAATAAATTACTTTTTTTAAAGAATTTGTCATATATCATTATGGAAGTTTCATATTCATAGAAGGTAGGCAAAGGGCATTCCTAAAAAGACTCAAGCTCCCACGTACACGTATACATACTTTCTAAAACTGTACTTTCAATAACAATGTATTTGAACTATTAGAAGCTAACCAAAAGATATCAAAAAATCATCAAAAAGGTATAACAAATCAACTTCTATTTTGAAATAAGAAAAAAATCTGGAATATAAATAATGGCTTATCATTCAAGTCCCATCACACTCTAGCCCTATTCCTCCCTTCCCATCTTTATCTAATTCTGTTTATTTATTCTTACTCAACATACCCCACAACCAAGCTAAACTGTGTGTCCAGCAGTAGGGAAATCGTTCCAACTCCATTGAAAGATCTTGGTTTAGAATGTAACCTGGTTATTGCCTTCATTACCTTGGACAAGTCATATAGACATCTTTATATTTTCTTTATCTACATAATTAAAGTTGATGGACTTTATTACCTCCAAAGTCCATCCCATTTATAAGATTCCATGCTCCCAAAACATACTATTTTCTCTCCTTTTTTTTTTTTGTGGTTTTGCCCTTTTGTTCAAATTCTTTTTTCACATAATGACTAATAAGAAATTATATTTAATATGATTGTACTTGTATAACCTACATCAAATTGCTTGCTGTCTTAAGGAGAAGGGAAAAGAAGAAGGGAGGGAGAAAAAATTTGGAACTCTATTATCTTATAAAAAATAAATATTGAAAACTATCTCTATATGTAATTGGAAAAAAAAAAACATTAAGTTGAAAAAGAAATCTATGATCCTATAACCCCATGTTTTCCTACCTTTATGCCTTTCCTCCAAATAGTTTTAGGCCTTTCATTTCAAAGACATAAATTCCAATTATTGACATGTTTCTCTTTTGCAATAAGTAGTATCTACCACTACTTATCACAACTAAGAATCAAAGCAAGAATCAGACTAAGAACCAAAAAACAAAGAAGTACATTTCTCCTCAAGGAAAGAAAACTAAAGAGGAAAAGATGTTACTGGTTTTAGGGGTTCTATATTCTAAGGACTTTTAGTAACATAGAGTCTGTCTTAACATGTCCTATCAATACAGCCCAAACAGCCTTATTCCCTAAAATCTGGCCCCTTTTTTTGTGATAGCTTCCTAAGTAGAAGAAATTTATTTTATTTATGCTTTTACTCTTTCAGCACCACAAGATTTCTAAAAGTTTCTTTTTTCCTCTTTTTAATGAAAAGTTTTATGAAAGTTTTATTTTTTTAATGAACAGAAATGTATTTTTTCTCCAATCCCAAATCATAATGAGAATAACAAATAGAAAAGAAAAAACTTACCTACAATAAATATGCATAGTCAAATAAAATAAATTTCCTCGTTGGGCATAATCAAAAAATATTTGCATCATTTTTGTACCCAGAATCCATCATTTCTCCATTAAGACTTAGCCAACATGCTTAATAATAGGTCCTCTGGGATTATAAGTAGTCATTGTGTTAATCAGAGCTTTATACATCTTTCAAGGTTGTCTGTATTTATAGAGTTGTTATTGTATAAATTGTACTCTTGGTTCTACTCATTTCATTATTCATCAGTTTCTAAAACTCTTCAAATATGTTCATTTTTTATAATATTGATGCTACCATATAAATCATTCTCTTGGTTTTGCTCATGGCTCACTGCATCATTTCATATGAGTCTTTCAAAAGTCATCTATTTTCTCATTTCTCATACTTTTTCATATTTACCAAATTTTTAAAATATTTAATTCAAATTATATCTCCTCTATGAAAACTTGCCCAGTTTTCATATAAAATGAACTTTCCCTATATTCAAACTAATTCTAAGTTCAGTGTCTGACATTCTCAGGTGTAATATTCTTCTCTAAAATATGGTGTTCTCTGGGAACAGGTTTCTTGGGGGGCTTCTGGAGGCAGCCTTAGTTTCAGTTCAATAATCCCCCCAAATGCAGCCAGGAGTTAAAGTCCAAATCCTTTATTGTCTCCTTCAAAGTTGTCTCCTTCACTTGGGGCTCATCTAGTTTTTTCTGGAGGCCTATCTCTCTCCCTGGTTCTGAGAGGCCTGCCTTCTCTGGCTTCTGAATCTCACAGACTCCAAAGGTTTCTGCTTCAGTCTCCAACCACAACAAAGGTGGAAGATGCAATGAATCTCTCTCAGCCCTGAGAGCTTCTAGTGCTCCTGTCCTTTCTGGCCCTGACAACTCCTCCTTATATGTTCCACACTGAGTATACACCAATCATTATATCACTAGGAAACCATTATCTGTTGTAGGATTAAATCAATGCTAAACTAGATTTAACCACTGTCTCCTCAATTCCACTTACTTAGCACCTTGTAAGAACCCTAACACTCAGATATTTAATTATGGATGATTTATGGTATAATATTTTGCATATGCCTCAAATTAACTTCACATTTTAATTGTGTGAGCCAATCTTAAGTCACAATAATGACTACACTCTCTCCTTTTATACAAGAATATAAAGTTTAAATCTCAGAATATTACTACTGAAAAAAAATCTAAGAAAAAACTAGACTAAGAGATGTTTCATCTATCCTACTCCTTTTGCTCACCTTTGTTCAAAAAGGAGCACAGTTTGAAAGAGAACCATAAAAGATGCTCAGGCAGCTGGGCACACAAAGAACAGCTCCAATCTGGATCAGTGCCAGAAGCCATAGCCAGAAGAAGGATACCCATAATTCACAGTACTAGGGATGCAGCAACTTCAGATATCACATGTGAAGAGTTCCTTTGAAAATATGTCAGCCTCAGCGGGGGTGGGAAAGGAGATAAGGTAAATGATAAGCAGTCTAGGGAAGAACATTTTGGCCATGTCATTGGAGCAGATAGTTTTCATTTCCACCAGGTTAGGTTCATCCAAGAATCAGGAAACCAGTTCCAAAGAGCCACTTATTAAAGTTTTAATAAGAGTATTTACACCTCAAAAATCAGCAGCTGCTACAAATAAATAAATGATTTATTGTCTCATTGCTTATTTAGCCTTTTAAAAGTGTTGATAATGCAGATTGAACTTAAAAATGAGTGTTCTTATTTGTTTTGTTTTGTTTTTATTCTCCCTTCCGAGAGCTTTGTTATTAAACATTTGTCAGCAAACTCCCATATTACTTTATAAATATTACTTGAGTTTGTCAAGAGTTCAGGAAAAGACTCAGAGAAGTAAATGACCACCAGAATGGAAGCCTGATGACTACATTAATAATATTTAGTAATACTGTCAATATTATTATACTGATGCCATTAGTGAATAATAAAACAATAAAAACTGACATTTTATTACACTGGATTTTGCAAAGTGCTTCATAACTTTCTGGGTTAACCCTTATAATAGTAATTATTGTGGAAATGAATAAAAAATCCAGGGATTCTATTTTAGCATGATGGGAAGTAATCAGCTGTTTTGTAAATGTTCCCAGAGTGTTACTAATGGAGATTTTATATTTTAATATTTCAAAAGAACTTTAGTTTTAACAATGTACTTATTCCCTTTCCTGATGGCAGCAAAAATAACAGAATCATATGCTTTCCATTCTGTGTGCCACAATTTCTCTAATGAGTATAGATGCCTTTGTGATTAATAAAATATAAATTCACTTGAATTTATTCCTGAATTCATGGTAGCTATTTGGCTATTATTTAAGGATATTCATAATTCAACAATAAAAGAAATCGCTGTTGTTATTTTTAATGTTCAAGAATGGTTTTCACACTAAAATGGTTGGGAATCACCACCATAATACTAAATAAAAACTAAAAAAAAGTGAGTTTCCTAATGAGTATTACATTATATTAGTTTTGAAAGCACTAAACATTTTGAAGAGGTAAACATATTTAAAAAGGAAAGATTTCTAAGTATTTAACAAGTCAGTAGATCAATTCTGTGCATTTAAATGAGGTCATGAATTAAAATTTAAATGTCTCCCCATTGCTTACTAAATAAAATGCTAATACACTTGCCTGACACTGAAGGAATGCTATACCTCCTTTGCTGGGCATGTCTGACTTATTTCCCCTCATGTAAATCACCTTACTTCTAAGCCAACTAGACAATATATTTACTGTTGCTTAAATATATCTTGAACTTATCTCTAAGCTATTGCTTATACCAACCAGTGTGCCTAAAAATTCATCCCCAGCATTCATCATAGACTGTTGACATCTTACTTTTCCTTCATGAGCCAACATAGAAGTCCTTTGTCAGAAGTAATCTCCCCCTTCATTTGCATATCTATAACTTTGTCTAAATTATTTTTCATCATTGTTATTACTTACCATCATCAGTAAGTAAACTTTTATTATAGACCTTCCTTGTTTAAGCACTGGTGATAAAAAAAAAAAAGCACAATTCAGAAAGGGCTCTCCAAGAACTCAACTTAATGAGAGAGAGAGCATGCAAATGGCTATGTAGAAACAAAGATAAATTGGAAATATTCGACATAAGAAAGGCACTAAAATTAAGGGAAACTGAAAAAGGCTTCATGAAAAAGAATTTCAAAGAGACTTGAAGGAATCCAGGAAAGAGGGTAGAGATGAATAAGGAGAAAATTTGAGATAAGTGGGAAAGCCAGTGAAAATGCTGAAAATCAAAAGCTGGAGTGCCTTGTAAGAGAAATAGGAAGGAGACCAGTGTCACACTGAGGTCCAAGAAAACTGGAAAAAGGTGGGGAGAAATGTAGCTTATACATGACTCTGAAAACCAGACTAAGTTGTTCAATTCAATACTGGAAGCAACAGGAAGACCTAAACTTCAGGAAGATCACTAAAAGATCAACATTATCTAACTGGCATTTATTCAGGGTTTATGTTTTCAAAGTGGTACTTTAATCTCATTCAATCTCTCCACAATTCTGTAAGTTAGATATTATAGTTATTATTGTTGTCATTCCTATTTTCCAAATTTCCTATTTCCTATTTTCCAAAGAGGATATAATCAATATACTTGTGACCAAAAAACTCCTAAGTATCAGAATCAGGATATGATTCTGGGTCTTTGTGATTCCAAGTCCACCAGACCCTACTAAATGTCCAACTGTCTTTTGTGAACTTATATTCAGATTTATACTTATTATTTATATGCCCAGATTATTTGTCTTATATACCATAAATTCCTTGAAGGAAGCAAACTATTATTTATCTTTAGCTCTATATTCCCAAATATTTACAAAATTCTATAAAGATAATAAAATTATCTTAATGGTAGCAACTGCTAAAGTGGATGATAGGAAAAAAGAGGGAAAATAAATTTACATGATGACTATTGTATATCTATTTAAAGGGAATATAAAGTTGAACATAAAAGATTTGCAGTTTTGTTTGCAGTTGTTTTTATTGTATCATATTAGAGAAATGTCTGCTTCATTCCATAAATTGAAAATAAAATTAATAAAAATTAAAACAAAAATGTTGTAGGTGAAAAAGACCTTGGATGTTCTTAATCTATCCCCCTCAAAGTAGAAATGAGAAACCAAATACCTTTCAAGTTCACATAAGTAATAAATGACAATGATGGGATATGAAACCATTTTCTATCCAATTAAATGTAGAGCTGGAACCAAAATGGCAGACAAAGTAAAGGTAGGAACATGGTTGAGTTCACTCCCAATTATCTTTAAATAATGACTCTAAACAAATTCTAGAGTGGCAGGATTCACAACAAGATGAAAAGAAACAATTTTCCAGCCTAAGACAACTCAGAAGTCTGATAGGAAAAGTCTGTTGAACCAGGATGAGAGTGAAGATCAGATAGGGCCAGCATAGATCTGGTCCCAGTAAGGCAGGATCAAGCCTCAGGGAAACTGAATAAGAAAGAGAGAGAAGAAAAGATCTGTCACACCTAGGTGAGGAGCCCAATCCAGTGCAGGCCATATCAACACCTCAAAGGTCTACCAAAATAGGAGCAGGCCTTGGGAGTCACTGAATTAGCACTGTTAAGAGCTGCTTCTGGAGCTCTCAGCATACAGATGGTAAGGGGTCAAACAACTGGTCAGAAGGAGATTACAAGAGTCTCTTTGCTAACAGTGATGAAGGATTCTGTTGCTTTGCCCCTACTTGCATCTGGATCACAATCCTGAGTGATGAAAAATTGTTTCATTTCATTTTTTTTGTGGATTCTGCCACTCTAAAATTTGTTTAGAGTCATTATTTAAAGGTAATTGAGGGTGAGCTTAACCATGTCCCTGCCTTTTTCTATGTCTGCCACCTTAACTACACCTCTATAGTAAACATTCTTCAAAACTTATTGAATAGAACTTTTTCAGCCTTTCTAGCACCAGGTGATTCAGTGAACAATATTAAGGATTGGGAGTCAGAGGACCCAGGTTCATATACCATCATTGTCATTTACTACTTAAGTGAACTTGAAAGGAATTTGATGACAGAGTTTGCAGCCACAGTGGACCAGGGATCACTCCTCACAGTTCCAGGGCAGAAAAGAATGCCTGTGGTCTTTCAGAGACTAGAGCACAGGGCAGGAGACTAGTAAACATACTTCACCTTAGATCTGATCACTTTGGAAGACCTGAAAACTTATAAGTTCTTAAAAGTATTTTTGAAAACAGCTACATAAAATCACTCTAGCTTGGACAGTGTACTGTTGGTCCAGAACACAAAGTACTACTTTAACAAAGATTTTAAAGTCAAGGAATAGACTTTAAAAATGAGCAAATAGCAGAAAAAGATTCTGACCATAGTAAATTAATAGTGACAAGGAAGATCAAAACTTATGATCAGAGGAAGATCCCAAAGAAAAAAATCCCCTACATAGAGAGTCTTTGGCTATGGAAGAGTTCAGAAAATAAAGTAAAAGGGGTTGAGGAAAACGTGGGAAGACAAATGCAAATGAGGCAAGAAAATCATGAAAAATAGAATGCATTAAAGTGTATGAGATGCATATGAAAACAGAACTGACCAAATTGAAGGGGGG
Source organism: Antechinus flavipes (assembly GCF_016432865.1). Lineage (NCBI taxonomy): Eukaryota > Metazoa > Chordata > Mammalia > Dasyuromorphia > Dasyuridae > Antechinus > Antechinus flavipes. The sequence goes on along the minus strand of NC_067403.1, from coordinate 218,968,282 downwards.
TGGGGGCGGGGGTGAAGGCACAACAATTCACTGAAGGTAAAAAAAAAAAAAAAAAAAAAAAAGAACTTTTAAAAATTGCAATTGGCCAAATGGAAAATAAGATATAAAAACTCACTGGAGAAAATAATTCCTTAAAAAGTAAAATTGAGTAAATAGGAAGGTAATAGTTTTATGAAAAAAATCAAGAAACAATTAAACAACCAAAAAAAATGAAAAAAAAAGACAATGTGAAATATCTCATTGGAAAATAATTGAGCTGGAAAATAGATCCAGGAGAGAAAATCTGAAAATTATTGAACTACCTGAAAATCATGATCAAGAAGGTGCCTAGACATCATCTTTCCAGAAATTTTTAAGGAAAACTGTCCTGATATTCTAGAACAAGAGAGTAAAATAGAAGTTGAAAAAAATCTACTTATTACCTGCTCAATTTAGAAAATATAACAAGCACCCAGAAAGAATCAATTCAAGTACAGTAGAGCTACAATCAAAATAACACAAGACATAAGATATCTAAACTAAAAAAATAGGTGGACTTGGAATATGATATTCTGGGAAGGCAATGGAGCTATGATTACAACCAAGAATTATCTACCCAACAAAACTGACTTTATTTATACAGGCAGAAAAATAGGTATTTGATGAAATAGAGTACTTTCAAAAATTCTTGACAAAAAGACTAAAGCTGAACAGAATATGATGATTTTCAAATACCACACTTAAAAGAAATATAGAAAGGAAAACAGGAAAAGGAATATTATAAAGTACTTAATAAGGTTAAACTCTTTACAATCCTATGAGATGATATTTATAAGTAATAAAAACAACTTCCCCATAGTCATAATCCATCTGTCCATTAGGGCACTTTAAAGGAGTATATGTAGACAGAGAGCACAGATGTGAATTGAATATGAATGATAATATGTAAAAAAGTAATATTAAGGGGAGAAAGAGGAATGTACTGGGAGAAATAGAAAGGGAGAGGTATAATGGGGTAAATTATCTCATAAAGAGGCAAGAAGAAGTTTTTACAGTAGAAGTGAAGAGGAAAGAATTAAGGCCTAGTGAGTGAGTCTTATTCTTATCAGCATTGTTTCAAAGAGGGAATAACATACACACTCAAATGAGTATAAAAGTCTATTTTACTGTACAGGAAAATAGGTGGGAAAAGGGATAAGAGAAAGGATGAGAGTGATAGAAGAAAGGGCATATTGAGAGAGAGCTAAGTCAAATGCAAAACACTGTGAGAAGTGACAGGGTAAAAGGAGAGAGAAAATATAATAAATAGAGTGGATGAAATAAAATGAAGGAAAATACAGTTAGCAATCATTGCTGTGAAAAATTGTAGAAGCAAGTTTCTCA